>NW_021319575.1:187043-219569 GCF_001605985.2 Dendrobium catenatum
TCATAATCTCTCTCTCTCTCTCTCTCTCTCTCTCTCTCTCTCTCTCTCTCTCTATTACCATTGTTGGAACCCAACACCCATTACCACATCAGCATTGTCACGCCTTAAGATCTAATTTGAAAGAATTATTTTTTTAATTTTCTCAATACATCCCAAAGCCACTAGTAACATCCATATATAATTAAACCAACATAAATAAAATAGGACTTTTATTCATCATCACATACACATTTCATGTGTATAAAATCAAAACATTATTTACAATAATCTTAGATCATATATAGATAAGTCTATCCTAGAAAACATCCATGATTATATAAGAATAAATAATAGGAAATAAAATACCTATAACCAAGAAATCTAAATTAGTCTTCACTCCACTAGTCCTTGCTATTCATGAAACATGTAAATCACATAATGAGTTAACGACCAAAAAGGTCACAAGAACCTAAAGTTGCATTCAATGCAATGAAAACAAAAAATAATATTCATGCAATCATTCATATCAAGTTAGTATAAACATGTGGTAATCGATATGAACAGTATCAATCCACGTGAATAATAGCATGTGCAGGAATAGTAATATCTATATAACACTTTTATCAATATCATCTAAACTATTTATGTATATACCAATAAATAAATTTGTATGCAAATCAATATTAGTAATCCATGAGTCAATTATATTTCAATGTATCACATGAAATGTCATATGAAATGCTATCATATGAATCAATACAATCATATTAATTCTAGCAATGACTTTCGTAATCTACCCAGATATATGTATCATATGAAATATAGAAATGACCAGATTAGTATGCATTAGTTACCAGAACAGGATAACACCACTTAAATCAATGCAATGTATCTATGTTATATTAGTTATTAGTATGGACCAATATGACTATGACATCATTAACAATGCCTCATATTTATATTATATCAATTATCAATGTGCATCAATATCATAAATATCATCTATATGTCATGCCATATATATCAATATGTCTATCATATAGTATCATATATCAAAATATCTATTTCTATGCATGTTATATTATATCGATGAATAAATATCTTGCATCATGTATACATCATGTATTAGTAATCAAGTGTCATATATATCACATGCCATTATCATGTGTCATGTATATGTATTAGTCTCATCATGTGTTTTGTTCATATATCATGTCATATCATATAACTTATGCATGTCATATGTCATGTATTGTCTAATCATATAAAATAATGTTATATACACAAATCATATCATATTTATACAAATTAAGATATCTAGCTTTTGTAGTGTTTCATGTATCAATCATATAATTTAACCTTTAGGTCCATTGGACTAAATTTGGATTAGCCATATCAATCATCGATGTTATCAATCATAACTTAGGTGGCTTCACGTAGGAGTTATTGCTCCCCATCAGTCATATCATATCAATGAAGCTCTTCTTATGACTCCCATTTCATCTTTTATGATTACACCATAAATGTTTATTTAAAAGAAAGCTCATTTGCTCACCCTCATGTACAAAGGTAACAAGTCTTTGACTAACCAAGATAAGTTAAATCTCTAGCTTGTGCTTCTTCCAAATAGACACATATGCCATGTCATGTATTTATCATTTATAATAGATATAAATCATCTTAGCACTATGAGCTATAACAAATACATTCATTATCATAATAGTAAGCTTCTCATATCAATGTTCTCATGTCAGAATGTATGCCATATCAGAGGGGTTATAAAAGATGCATGTTATATTAGACTTTATGAAAGAGATGTAACAATCCTAAATCATTTTTTGTGTGCCTTTATTCTTATCATTTAAAGTAAAATACCATATATACAAAATTACTTAGTAGAATCTCACTATGATCGTATCAAAACATTTAGTAGAAAGATATATATGATATATCAAAAGTTACCCATTGAATGTTTACTAGATCATGAGATAATGCATTTTTTATTAGATTAGTGAGAGAGAAATCCATAAATCAAAATCATCAAAAGCAAAAGTATAGTTAATGTCACTTACCATGATTAAAACAACTTTGTTAACTGAGAGGACAAATTAAAATTTCTCGAAGCCAATATTCTCTCTCCTTTCTCTCTTCCTCTCTCTCGCTCTTCTCGTATTCTCTTCTCCCCAGTTGAGGTAGAGAAATGATGTGAGGGGGATGGACTTAGGTTGCTTAAATAGGGTGGTGGGAGGAGATATTTAAAAAAGATTATCTACCAAGCATCACAACACCATTAGCACTTGATAACATTGCACTGTAGTACTCACCCAAAACACTGTTGACCAGAGAAGCTGACACCGCAACACATAGCTCTCCAACATTACTATGACCACTAATCCCAAACCCTCCATATAGTGAGTAAAGCGCCGCTGTGCTTGCCAAACAAGCACTGCAACATTCCCATGCAAATTTTTTAGATATTAAATAATTTTAATCCAATTTTGTTGGGTCATTAATAGGTTATTATAAATCATTAAGCTAATACAAATAAGGATTATTATACGTGTCTGACCCCTTCATCTTCTTCTTTCTTATACATCCTTTTTAATCTTCCTTGTTCCGTCTTCTTCCATGAGAGATGCACCAAAGGGATCCAAGATCATGTCAAGAGGTCGAGCAAGGATTTGGGTTGAAAAAAATATATTTTGAAACTAAGGGGTTATTTGGTTCAAACTAAAATGATTGTAAATGATTTTAAATGCAGGGGTTTTAAAAATATTGGTGGTTGGTTTGACGTAAAAGAAATGCATAGTAAAATTTTAAAGTATTTGAAATTCAACATATGTATTTGAAAATCATTAGTTTTGTTTAAATTTCAAATACTTTGTAAATTCTTTGTCATTGCCTTCACGATCGCTGCTCGCCGTAGGCCACTAGTCACTGTTGTCACCCATCACCTGCCATTTTGAATGCCTCACAGATGCTGCCGCCCATCGCAACTCCCTATTGTCGGCTATTGGCTGCTGTCACCCATCACTAGCCACTCTAACAGTCTCCATTGGCCACAATTGCCTATCATCGTCGCTAGCTGCCAGCCACTAGACTTTAACTTTAAGCCAAACAAAAAGTAATTACATACATTTATTTTATATTCATCCATACAACTCCAAAACATTTCAAATATATTATATTTCTTTTGCTCTACATGCTTTTTTAGCAAATCAAATGACTCTAAAACTTATTTTTAAAGTGTTTTTAAAAGTACCATACTTTATTTTGATAAATAATAAAAAAAACTTTCCAAATATATTTTATTCTTCTATATTCTTTTTTAAAAAATAATAATTAAAAAAAAAAAGAAACAGGAAAAAAATGATGCCAAACAGGTTAGATCTTTTATTTTTTATTTACTTTGATACCCATGATATACACATTTCATTAACATAGTAAAATGCACATTTCATTAACATAATATGCTTGTCATGAAAATTACCAGTAGTTCTCAATTAAAGTCAGGAGGTTCGATAAAAAGAAAAAAAAAAAATTTTTAACTCAAAAGTTTGAGGCAAACGCGTAGCATAAACTCAATTAAATAATAATGTGTAAAATTTAAGTGGTGTTAAGTTGTTTGATTAGTGTAAATAATAAATTGATGAGTAATCACACGTTGAGAGCAATAATTGATTACATTTTATTTTAATCCATTTTTCTGGTTTATCATATTTTAATATCGTATAAATATGAGTTAATTTATTATTAAAATTATATTTTAAATGATTATTATAAATTTAATAATATAAAATTTAACTTAGTGCTCACCATGCGCACCCCAATACGCGAGCACTTGCAATTTGAAGGGATCAGCCAAGGCTGCACTCACCTAAAGTATGCCTCGCTTGGAGGAGTAACCACCGTTACCAAGATTTATAAGGGTAGAAACTCGACGTAATGGAGCTTAGTTCAAAAAAGCTTGACCAAATTAAGCACATAATCCGATCAGCTCTGACAAGGGAGGGACTTGCATCAATGGACCTTGACCTAGGGAGCTACTTGCCAGACCAAGGCGATCATCCCAAAAGAACTCACTAATTCAAGGTGATCATCTTAAAGTAGATCCTCAATAAAATGACTGCTCACCTACACAAATTTAGTCGTAGAGACTACACACACTTAGTTTGCACCTTAGCCTAGGAGGTACTAACTATGGCAAGTAGTAGAAGGCATTTGTTGGAGCCGCTCGATAAGGGAACATGCTTAAATCATTCGTCGGAAGCACTCACCGGAGGCATTCACCAAAGTGACTCACAAAAGGCACTCACTAGGACTAGAGCCAAGTTATACATGACAAGATACATGTATTCATCCTAATTACTCCATAAATATTTAATATTCAACTAATGTGTGAAGTAAGCCTTTGATTACTTATTTTGGGTGTAGCCTCTTCTTATAACCTCTCAACCGTACAAATAAAGGGTGAGAGATATTTTTTGGTAATTTTAAGCCACCAGAGCATAAGATGTTAAATAAATTTATATTCAGCACTTTCTTTAAGTGCAAGCCTAACATATTGAATATACATAGATTTCTTCTTATTCATCTTCTCTCGTTCTTTACCCTTCACCTTAGTTTTAATAGAAAATTCAAGATGTATCCCAAAACTAAATTTGGGTTCAACATTTTCTTAAGTGCAATGAGTGTGGATTGATGCTATTGACAAGAAGATAAGCATTATGTGATCTATAATGTAAGAATATAGAAAGAACAATCAATACGTGGGAGAACAAAAACTTTGCAACTCATCACAACTTAAGAAATATTGAAAGAGAATCACAAGAATAATAGAGGGAGCATTAGAGTGAGTCCTTCTAGAGAACCAGTGAACTTATGAGTCAAAAAGATACTTGGTAGGGCTACAAATTAACCAAATATTCATAAGTTATTCGTGGTCTTGATAAAGCTCATTCATGTGTTTAATTAACTAACTGAACAAACTTAAATATTTTATAAATACTTGGTTGTTAAATGAACAAGCTTGAATATCATATTGTTTGGCTCATTTATGATTATGAATAATGATTTTTAAGGCTCATGAACAAGCTTTTAATGTTCTATTAATATTTAATAATTAATTAATTAACTTATTTGATTGAAAGTTCGATTAAGATTCATGAAAAATAAAATATTAAAATGAAATATATTTCAATCGGGAACTAATAAATTTTTTAAATAATTTTTATAATTTTGGTTTAAATTTCTCTATATATCAAAATATATTTGCATCAAATTTTTGTGCTCATTGCAATGATTTACTTCATTTATAAAAATTTTTTATCGATAATTACTTTACATTTATATATTTTTTTTTTGGGACATTTAGGCCATTTAAGGCAAACTGACACACACAACGCATACACAAAGACTCGAACTCAAGACCTCTTAGTTGGAAGCATAAGCTCTCAACCAACAAGCTAAGGTGAGCTGTGTACTTTACATTTATATAACTAAATATTATTTCATTTATGTTGTCTAATTTTATAGAACTTATATTCCATTTTCATCTAATTTTCCAACAACTCATATATAACTTCATCCATTTATATGCATTCAAAATTTAAACAATAGCAAGTTTAAGGGGGATTTTCAGTCTCATATTAGCAGGATGTAAAGCACATGCACTTAGTTGCATGCTTGTATGAGGTTGCTATGTGCCCTTGTTTCTCTTTGTATATTCTTATAAATGTATGTAAGAAATTTTTTAAAATAGTTTGATAAAGTTACATTATGTTTTAAAAAATGTTATTAAAAAAATTTTAATATTTTAAGATTGTTCATCTTTAAAAATATGATGCTTGTTCAAAACTTGATAAGCAAAAAATGAGCAGCACTATAAGCTACTCATTTAAAACTTGGTAAGTTTAAATGAGCAACTTGATAAATTCAAATGAATTTTAATAAAACAAATTTAATTTTTTAACTCATTTATCTTTAAATGCTGCTTATTTAAATCTTGATAAGACACAACTCACTTTGGTTTGTTGGTTGTGAGCTTAGGCTACCAACTAGGAGGTATTGGGTTCGATGTGTGTGTGAGTTTGCCATATTTGGCCTAAATGTCCAAAAACAAATATTGATAAGAACAAAATGAGCTACAAATAAAGCTCAATAAGCAAAAAACCAACTGCTCGATAACTATAAATGAACCAAACTTGAGTGAGCATAAATTTAAATGAACTGAGCATAAGCATTATTATCAAAGCTTGACTAAGTTTAATTAAGATTTAGCTAAATAAGTCCAAGCTCTAACAACCTCTGGCTTAGCTCGACTTAGCTTGGTTTATTTGTAGCACTACTTCTCAGCCTTGATGGCTTGGAGCACATAGAAAAGTGGCAAAGTGGTGTCCTCAAGAACTATAATAGATGAGACATACTATTACACTAGCAAAGAATAAACCACTCCCCTTCCTCAACGAGTAAGAAATAGAGAGTTGTAGGTGAATAACGCATTCCTAAAGAGATCAAAGAAGGGCAATTCAGGTATCCACTTGGTTTGAACCTACTAAAGACATTGGTACATTTACTAGAACTTGTCCATAACTACATTAAGTCTAAGAAGTACAATAACATAGCTAAGCCCTTTACCTTTCTCCACAACAAGTAGCTGCCTTACATGATTGTCCACATAATAGTGACAGGAGTCAACCAAGGGTGCACCAACTATAGAGGAAGCCACACTGTCCACAATTGATCCTTATCACCAAAGGGAGCCATTACTAGCAAGATGATAAATGACATGGATCCACCCACCGCGTGAGCAAAAGATGTATTATTCTGAGTTAAGTAAGAGTGCCCGTTAATTATCTTTTAAGCTAAACACTTTATATTTTTAGGAGTGCTATTTAGCATTATCTTTTTTATACACTTCAAGGTGGACTCTTTCTTCAACCTCTAAACCTTTAAAAAAATCAACTCCATATTAATTGCTTGATGAAGATCTAACTCCTTGTGCAGAGACATCATTTATAGCTAGGTCTCTACATGTAACTTGTTGAGTGCTTGAATGTCCAACTATGATTGCAAGCTATGGTATAAGTTCTTTGGCAGCTAGTATTACAAGCACCCATAACCATGAAGCGAATTTTTAAGGGAAGGATAACATTTACCTTGACTATAATGGCAAGTGAATGAACATTGCTCCCTATATCATAGATCATGCATGTAAGGTGTGGTGTTATTCTTCTACTTCTTTGTAGAGGGCTTCGTAACATCCTTTTATTTTACATGAGATATTTTAAGAGGAGGTTGTTCCTCAGACTTTCCCTTAGCTAAGTCCTTATAAATAATGATTCCCAAACTTGGTAATCCTCATTCATAATCCACACCAACACCTATGATATCAATAGTAGATAGCAGTGCCTCTGGTGTGTCTCCTTGCTCACCACTTAATGAGACATAATAAAGATTCTACTAATGAGCCTCATGTCAAAATGGAGAGTCATTAGTTATTGTTTGATGATGTTTGACGTATTTTTGTGTGATTTATGCGATGTGCTTGATGTTGTTTGATGTGTTTTTGTGTGATTTATGGTTGTATGATTTATGCATGTGTGTATGATTATTTTTGTGTGATTTATGCGATGCGTGACTTGGGTGTGTTATGTTATGTGTTTTGTGTGTGTTTATTTTTGGATTATTTTTTTAATTTGTTTTGGTTTTGATTTTCATGGAATCCCTTATTTTAAATTGATCATTCATTATGGGGGAGTTTAGGAGAAAAATTTCCTTTAGTGTTAACACAAATAATAATTATTTTGCCATCATAAAAAATAGGAGATTGTTAAAACTTAGATTTTAAGACTAAGTTTTTGTATCATTTGATTTTTTGAAGATACCAAAATATTATTGTGTTGATTATTATTTGTCCTAACATATATTGGATATATTATCTTTTTTTTTTTAATTTGTGTGTACCAATGTTTTAGGGAAATCTTACTCCAGACTACCAAGGACTTCAAGATAGATTAGATTAGGGTTTCTTGTAATGAACTCTATAATTTTTTTTTTAACTTTTTTTTGTCTGAGAGAATGTGATTGTAATTGGGTAACTATGCACACACACACACACACTAGGGGAGTGTGTCAAAACTTAATTTTTAAAAACCAATCGTACTGTACAATATTCAAATTGTGTTGGATAATTTATCATGGTAGTTCCTCCAAAACAGAGTTAATTAAATCATGCATTGAAAATTTTTTTGTACTATTTGTATTGTACAATATTGTGTTTGTACATATGATGTCTAGAGTATGAAATGGGTTTGTTCATATTCATACCAAATGATGCATGATTTGATCTAACATTTCATACAATACGATGTAGGGTTCATAGAGATGATGACCAGTGTATGAAATGGGTTTATACATAATTATACCAAACAAACCTACTTAATTTTGAACTATTCATACAGTATGATGTCAGTTCATGCAGATGATTGATAGATTATGAAATTAGATTCATAAAAGATCATACATGGAATTTTAAATTGTTCGTACATACGATCGACAATCGTACTGTACAATTTGAGTACATTCAACTTAAAATTTCAAGTTTTCTACTCAGTTTTTCTTTTCTTTTTTATATAAGGGTTCTAAAAACTGACACTCTAATCTTCTAGAGTTATTGTTGCAAATTTCTTTCATAGAGTGAAAAGGAGAGTGTTTTAGGAGTGAAGATTGAGAGATCTTTTTGAGATAAATTTGGGAGGGGATTCACAAGGTTACTCAATGGTAAGGATCTCTTATTTATTATTCAAATTTCTCACTACTTCCTTGAAGGCTTTTGAGATAAAACTTTCAAAGAAGATCATGGTACTCTACCATGATGTTGGTACTTTGCCATCACCAAGAGGGTAAAAAAGGATGTTGGTACTCTGCCATCACCAGGAGAGTGAAAAGGATGTT
Organism: Dendrobium catenatum; assembly: GCF_001605985.2. Taxonomy (NCBI): domain Eukaryota; kingdom Viridiplantae; phylum Streptophyta; class Magnoliopsida; order Asparagales; family Orchidaceae; genus Dendrobium; species Dendrobium catenatum. The sequence continues at coordinate 195,978 of NW_021319575.1, forward strand.
GGTACTCTATCATCACTATAAGGGTGAGAAAGGATGTTGGTACTCCACCATCACCAGGAAGGTGAGAAAGGTCGTTGGTACTCTGCCATCACAAGAAGGGCGAGAATGGACATCAGTAGTCTGCCACACCGGGTTGGTGGAAGAGAGGTTATTGTAAGGGCTTCTCTACCTTATCGTGGGAGAAAAAAGAGAGCCACTTTGATGTAGTGAAATACCTTGAGAAGGAGTCTTCAGGGACTGGATGTAGGTCTAGTTTGATCAAAATACTATAAAATTTGGTGTTCTTCTGTCTTTACTTTTTAACTGCATTTTTTTTTTGTATTTGATTTTATTGTGGTTGAAAAATATTTTTGTGAAAAATTAATTATTGTGCTAAAAATTTTAAATTAGTTTTTCTAAAATTTAAGATAATTTTTAAATTACCAATTCACTCCCCTCTTGGTTTGCCTTGGGATAGTTGTATTAGGTCTAATAACCTTTTCAAAATTTATGAATTATTGTCTAAAAAATTAATATACACTTATAAAATAATGTAAAGTAAAATCTTGGGTCTACTATAAAATAAAGGTGGCCAAGCTCCACCAGAATTAGCTTGGATTTTACACCTATGAAATAATGTAGATCTAAATATAGTTGCTTATTTAATCTTAATATCTCATGGTTCAAGATATTCTGTTGAATTCCAAAGAGAATATCTCTTAAAGGAAGAGATATTTTTGCCTTTTGGAATCTACACATGTATAATAAGCAAGCACATTTAAAATTTTTACAATTTATCTAGCTAAATATTTATCTTTACACTTTACATTTACATTTGACACTTTACTCTTTAAAACTTTACACAGGAAAATAGAAAATAACTGACTCAGATTGGACTAGTGAAAATGCAATTGATTAAAAAGTAAGGTACAAAGCAAGTAAATTAAAGTGTAATGCATGTAACTAAACATGTAATGCATGTCTGATATTCTAGAGTACAAAAAAAGTAAATAGAAAAAGCAATAAACACCCTTCAAGAGTAAAACAAAAGTAAATAGACACCCTCCATGCAAGGCATCTAATCACACCATAATGCTAGAAAGGAAATAAGGCCTAGCCTAACCTAGAGTTAACTATCCTAGAAAGAAATCTAAAGTGTGTGCTAAGTTGTGTGGCTTGAGTATGCTCTCTAAAATTTAAATTTATTTGTTTAAAGGTAAAATAGATTTAGTTTAAGTAAGTTTATATTTTAAAGAACTTTGGTGATTTACCACTCCAAAGTGCTTGAAGTCATTAATCAACAAGTCCTACGCTTCTAATTGAATGCATTTGTTTCATCCCTAAGGATAAAGCAAACACATAAAGCTTTATTTAAATTAAGTGTTTTATTCATATAAGTTTTAAAGAACCATGTTAATTAATCACCTTGGAGCTTGAATCTCTTAATCAATAAGTCCTAAGCTTTAAAAATTAATGCATTTGTTTTTCCCCTAAAGGATACAACAAAATCAATGCGGATGCATCTCTTGTGGAATCAAATAATGCTGGAATTTGTGTTGTTATTAGAGATTACAAGGGATGTTTTCTTTGTCCTTTTGTTAAACATTTATATCATTGGGATGCTGCTTAACTAGAGTTAGATATTGTGCTGTTGATTAGAGAACATATCCAAAGTTGGTTGTGTTAATGTAAGGGTGTAATGATTGAGGGTGATAACATCAATATCATCAAATGGCTTCAAGATTCAAGGAAGACTTCTAAATGGAAACAAGATTATTTTTGGAATAAGGAGCTTTTCTTTTTAAATGATTTCAATTATGTCATTTTTCATTTTACTTTTAGGAATTATAATAAAGTGGTTGATTATTATGCCACTTTTGCTTTATATAGTAGCTTTGGTTTTGATAGCTTTACTCCGAATAGCATTCCTTCTTCTTAGTTTTATTTGTTAAAGAAGGTATGTGACTATTTTATTTCCATTTAGTAGTTTGTAATAGCTTATTATTTTAATGCAATTTTCAATCTTTTTTAAAAAAAGAGGATACAATAAAATGTATATAACCTTCATTTTATTTAAAGTTTCTTACATAAGTTTAATTCATCTATTTAATTAGTTTTTTTTTAATTTATTTAATTAATTTGAATTGAATTTGATTTGTTATTTAGATTTATTTAGTTAAAATTTAAGTGTTTTAATTTAAAGTTCTTTTATTATTTATTGAATTTTATAATTTTTAATTATATTTATATTTAATATTTAATTAATTTGTTTTAATTGTTTAAGTTGAATTATTTTTTTTATGTTAATTTAAATTTGTTTAGTATTATTACTTTTTGTTAATTAATTTATTCATTAATGCCTACTGATTTCATTTTATTTTTATTTTTATTTAATCAAGTTTGTTTATTTTTTACATTTGTTTTGTTCATTTAATGATTGTCAATTTATTTCGTTTTTGTTTTCTAATTTTTTAATTCTTTATATAAATTACTTTTATTTATTTATTTATAATTTTATTTTATTGATTTAAATTCCTTTTTTTATTGATATAAATTCCTTGGTCATTTATATATATGCAATTATGGTTTGCCATTTGAGAGATGAATGGCTTGAAATATAAACCATAGGTCACTAATGACATAAGGTTTAACCCCTTGAAATTATGTCTCGTCAAAGGCTTCATAGAGTTTTTAATAAATTCTCAAAGTAAATTCTTCTATTCTTTGGAAATATTTTTTTTTACTCTAACTAGACCATATCGTGGGGTAACATCAATGGCTAACCAAACATTGAACACTATTTTATCAATCCATAAGAACAATGCCCTAATGGATCTATAAATTTTGATTTATTGAATTTCTATTTTCTAGGTCATTTTTTAACATAGAAATTTAAAATTACAATTGATGCCCTCTCTAAGTTCAAATTGCCTTGAATAATTTTGGACATGTGCTAAATGCATCCAAGAATCATCTCTATAAGTTTGAGCTCAATTGAATTTATATTTAGATAATAATTCCTTAAATACTTAAGGGAGTATTTATATAATTATTTTTTAACCATTTACACTTAGGAATTAATTAAGGTTTTTGTAAATCTCCTTTTCATAAATCCAAAGAGCTACTGCCAACTTAACATTGCCTAGTATTCAAGGAGATTTGATTTAAAAGATATAAATGATTTATATTATTTAAATTCCCTAAAAATTGAATTACATAATCAGATGAGCTAATTGTGCATGCTCTATACATATGGTGTTGTTCAGTTTGTCTTTTAATAAGATACAAGGCCCTCAGATAGTGTGACATCATTTACAAACACTCAATCAAGGATCAGATTGTTCAAGGGTGTTGGCTCAAGATAGTAGGAAAGAAATAAAATAACCAGTTTAACCCAATCAGAACAATCAATTCTATTTGAATTAAAGGGGAATTCAAGTGAGTTGTAATCCACTTGGACTAAGGCCTTACTTTGCTTTAGATTAGAACTAAAGAGGGTGACTGGATTAGGATTTGGGAATCTGGTCAGAGGAGCTCACAAGAATTTTCCCAAACTTGTCTATAAATTGAATAGGAAGATGTAGGGAGTGAAATTGAACTATTTATAGGGTGAAAATAGTAAGTGTTTGTTGAAAATTTAGCTAGTCTAGGTGGCACCCATAGATAATTATGGTTATGGACTATCCAATAAGATTTAGGTAGGTCACCCAAGCAGTTAGAGGCCTTATGGTTAGGTATTGAGAGTGTTATGAGTGAACTAGTGTTCGACAACCACCTATTTTGGGTTTTTCAGCCACAACATGGCCTGAGCTGAGGTGACAAGATGTGAAGAACCTTTTTTGAAAAAATGCATGTGTTATTTTAACCTAATTACTTCTGGATTTGAGAAAGGTCCAATGGAATTTTTAATTTTCACTTGGATTAGCCTAATTGGCCAACCCAAGTAAGACCATGGGCTGGGCTTACTAGGTTCAATGTAATAGATCTATAGGCTCCTAGTCCAAGTCTTAACTTAACCAAATTTTATTTAGGTTAAGATATGGCTCAAGAGAAATCCATTTTTGGCCCTGGGTTAAGCTATGTGGGCCTAACAGCTAATTTAATAGGCTTGATCCTTGGGTACCCAATGTATAATTCTAAAGGGTTTAGGTGCCTTAAATTAACTTAGATCACATGAATTTAAGAATAAAGGTTTTAAGTTATGTTTGGTCAATCATGGCTGACTTGGTTAACTAGGCTTGGTTAAGTCTTGGCATTGGGTCTAAACCATTCTTAATAATATTTGAAACTTGTTAGACGAGGTCTTAGCATGTCAAGGTCTATATACATTAAATTCAATGTATGTGATCTTTAGGTCAATTTAGGTTTAAACTTGAATTTTTTCAACCATGGTTAATCATGGTCTACCAAATGTTCAATCATGTTTAGGAATGCAAGCTTCAATGTAAAGAGGAGTTTAGATGTCTTGGAGATTTATTTTAACTGATATGCATGATTAAAGGTGTATGGTTCAAATGGGCTCTTAATGGTCAAAGTGACCATTCATGGTCAAACTAACTCAATCAAGGGTCTATTTGGATCAATGCTTGATCAAGAGTGATTGTAAGACACCTAGTGATCAAACCTAGGTTTTGTGCTGAATTTTATAATATGGTTTATGCATATGGAAAAATTTAGGGTTTTAGGGTCTCACGGGTCAAATTAGTTCAACCATGGATCCAAGTGAGTTGAAATAAATGCAATAATAATTGTTAATAAGTTTTCATGATTTCCAAATGTTTCCAATGTTGTTTATGCCAAGATGTCATATTGAATGGCATGGATGGAAAACATTTAAATGTTTTGGACCTAGGGAAATTGCTTTACGTTTTAGGGTTTAGAAGGGCATGAAGTCCTAAAAAAAATATTAGGTAAGCTCTAGGGATATGTCTAATCAAGATGTAAATGATCAAGCACAATTCTAAAGACTTTATGTGGGGTTTTGATCCAATTATAAATTCCCTTAAAAAGGGAAAAATCTAAAGGTTTTAGGGATTAAATTTTGTGCTAGATTTTTACCACTGTATTTAACTTTATTTTGATTTTAAAATTTAAATGGATTGAAGGATTTAAAGGTTGATTGATGATTGAAATATTATTAATGGTTGAATTGAGCTTGATTGAAGATGATTGAAAGGTTTAAGTGTTGATTGAAAGATTTGAGGATTGAGTTATTGACAATCATTAAATGATTTGTTAATGAATGAATGATTGAAAATTTAAAATGATTGATTGAGCACTATAACCAAAACATAGTGATTGAACTAGATTTAAGGATTGAAATGGAATTCATAGATTTAAACACCATGATTGCAATTTTTGTTTAAGAGTTGACCTCATACAAAAATGAGGTCGACAACTATCTGCTAAATTTTTTAAATGTGATTGAACTCATTTCAATTCATTTTAATGTGGTGAATGATGAATAAATTTCTTTAGATCCCCATAAAGTGCAAGTAGTTGCCAATTAGTCGAGGCTAACTACTGTACTAAGGTAAGTAGCTATATTGGTACGGTTGGATATTATAAAAAATTTGAGAAAGGTTTCTCTTAGATTATTGCTTCTCTAATGAGACTAACATAGAATGCAGTGTCTCTAAGTGGATAACTGATCGTGAGGATTGTTTTAAGAAATTAAAGGACTGTCTAACTTTAGTGTCGATTCTGAACATCCCACATAGTATGCTAGAATTTTAGGTATATAGTGATACTTCACTAAAAGGTTTAGGATGATTTTTGATACATTAAATGATGGTAATTTCTTATTCTTTGAGATAATTAAAGTCACATAAAAAGAATTATCTGACACATAAATTAAAATTGGTAATTATTTTTGCTAAAAAATTTGGAGGCATTATTTATATGGGGTTAGGTGTGATATCTTTACTATCATCAGAGTTTCAAATATATTTTTGAATAAGAAAGAATTAAATTTTATATGGAGAATGTGGCTTGAGTTGATACATAATTCTGATTTGAGCATTTAGTATCATCCTGGTAAGGAAAATATGGTAGTAGATGCTATGAGTAAGAAATTTTTTCAATTGGTAAAATTTTTTTCTTCTAATTTTTTTTATTCGTAATAAGGAATGTTGGAGTTGAAAGTGGTTGATTCAATTGATCTAGAATTTGGAATACTTGTTTATATAATTGTATAACCTACTTTGTAGAAAAGAATTCCAGAAGCGCAAAAGATAAATGAGGCATATTAAGAGTTGGTGGATGACATTCATCTTGGTATGAAACTTTAACTTCAAATAAATGATTTTGTTATTAAATTTTGTAATGATAGATTAAGAGTTTCTTGTGGTTCAAATAATAAGAATAATATTATGCATGAGGCACACTATTTTTGCTGCATTATTCATCTTAGGAGTAGCTAGATGTATAATGATTTGAAACATATGTTATGGTGGTTTGAATTTAAAAGAGAAGTGGAAAACTTTATATTGAAATATAAAATTTATCAATTGATTAAGGTAGATCATCAATGACTTGGTGGCTTATTGTAGCCATTACACATTCCTTAGTGGAAGTGGGAAGATGTAAACATATATTTTACTATGGGTTTTTCTAGGTCAAGGTAATGATATGATGTTGTTTGAATCATTATGGACCAACTAACGAAGTCTTCTCTTTTTATTTTAATTTGATTGACTTATTTGGTAGAAATGTTAGCACAAGGGTATGCACATGAAATTGTTAGACTACACATGATATCCAAGGTATTTGTTTTTCATCATGATGATATATTTACCTCTAAACTATGGAGAAGAATTCAAGAAAATATGAGAACAAAATTGCATTTCAAAACTTATTTTCAGTCATAGATAGATGGTTAGTATAAATGAACTATTCAAGTACTAGAGATCTTTTGAGATTTTATATTTTAGATTTTGAAGGTTGCCATAAAGACCACATCACTCTAATAGAATTTTCATATAACAACAGCTTCCAGTCTAGATTTTATATAGCCCCTTATAATGCTTTATATTGTAGGAAGTACATGAAAACTTTATCTTATATAGTGGCTGGTGAAAGAAATCTATTAGAATTAACATTTGTAAATGATGACAATAAAAGAATTGTCTGATCTAATATATATTGAATTCTATGTAGGATAGATAAATAAAGTATTATCATTCAAAACATTGAAATGTAGAGTTTTAAGTTGTAGAATTTATATATATGAAGGCCAGCCCAAAGATGGGTGTAACCCGATTTGAAAAAGAAGGAAAGTGAGTCCAATATGATTAAACCATATGAGATAATTGAAAGAATTACAAAGTATTCTTATCCTCTGTTGTTTCCTAAACACATTTCTGATGTTAATGATGTGATTCATATGTCTTCACCGAGGAAATGGATTTTTGATCATGTGAGTAATATTTCAGAAAGTGAAACTGAAGTGCGGCCTAATTTGAGTTATAGAGAAGAACCTGAAAGAATAATGGCCTATAATGCTAGAAAACTAAGAAACAAATAAATTTCATGATTAAATTATAGTGTAAGTTTAGATTTGATAGGAAATCTACTTAAGAAAAGGAATCTGAGATGAGGTAATTGTATGTTGATATGTTTAACTAAGCTGTATATTGAAATATTAAGGCTGACATTTTCCTAAGAAGGGAAGATTATAATATCTCATGTAACAATATTTTAAATTGATTTGGATCTAATATGGTAAGTCTTGTATGTTTGAATTTTATTATTTTCTATTATGTAAATGTATATGTATTTTTCTGAATGCATCTATTATATCTTAGAGCGTATCTCAAGAGTTTTATGGGAGAAAATCTACATATTTGAATTTTCCATTGGGATCATTGTAACACAATGTTGGAGAGCAATGCAACACTTAGCTCTCTATACATTTATTTGTAAAATTAAGAAAAAATGTTTTTTAGGGAGAGATGTGCACTAGTTGGCAGTGCTGTGGTGTTGTGCTCAACATTTCTAGCTTTTAAGCAAAGCATTATGGAAGTTGGGTGTTTGAGCACTACGACACTATGAAATAAAAAGTTATATAAATAGAAAGAATGTACTAAACCCCTTCTTACTAGAATCAGTCTCACCTAAGAGTAGCAAGTTAGAGAGAGGAGTAAGATTTTCGTGAGAGAAAGTTTGATTCAAGAAGATTTAGGCCAATTTTGTCTATTGGACCAGTTCAAAAATTACTCAAGTCAAGATAATTTACATTTAATCTATCTTAATTTTTAATAATTCATAAATTTTGGAATTTTTCATTTAAATTCTAAAATTTTAAAACACATCAGTAGATTCTAACATCCGATAAACTTTCACCATAACGTTTCATATGTTATACTTTATAATATTATTTATATTTTACTATATTATTTGTGAGTTACCACTTGGTAGTTTTAATTCAATAGTAATTTATTCATTTTGAAAAATGTTTGACACTAATAAATAATGTCGTAGTACAATTAAAACTTTGAAACATAGTTGCGAATATTGTAGCATAATTTAATTATGATATGAAAAACTTAAAATTTAGGTACAAGATTATCCCAAATTGGGGTGTGAATAATTACTAGACCAAAACCTAGTCCAAAAAGTTTGAGTTTTGGTTAACTCATTAAATGGGTCGAGTTTGGGTTAGGTTTTTTGACCTATTTATTAAACGAGTTTAGTTCGGGTGACCCGCAAAACCATTTTTTGACCCAAAAAATGACCTATTTAACATATTTTTTTCTTTAATATTATTATTTTTGATCAAATATTATAAATTTTATAGCTAATAAGTTATAACTATTTTTAACCAAAATGGGTTAATGGTTAGGGTTTGGGTTATTTGGGTAATATGTTACTATTCTGTTGAAGATTTTGTATGAATAGTCTATTGTGCCTTTTAGCTTTATTATGCTTAAACTATTTTATTTTATTTATTAAAAGTTTTGGTAAGTTCACTGTAGCCATGGTTTTCTCATGTTTATTATTCTACATTTGTTTTTGATTGAGTTGAGAGAGGTTGTAGGTTTTGATCTATCTGTAGGTGTGTTTTGTTAGAGATTTGGATTGTCATGGTTTTTATGTTATGTATTGTATTCCTTCATGCCATGTGTAGTTTGTAAATAAACAATTTGATGTATACTTTTTTAGGATAAATGAAAAAGATATTTGTAGTCTCTAAATAATTGAGTAAATTTTAAATTCCCTCCAAATATTTCATGGGAAATTTATTGTGCTACAATCTAACATGATATTACCTATTCTATGTGTGGGTTATGTTGGGTATGTCTGTGACACTTCATGTGCAAGATCAATCACCCTAAGAGTTATGTCATTATTGTAGGAGCAAGATCAATTTTGTTAGCTACTGAAACATATTTAATATGTGTTACACTTGATGTCAGATGATTAGGTTATTTTTTCCTCACACGATTTGGAAAAATCCACTCTCTTCCCCTTCGCCTCTGCTGTTTAATCTGATTTTTGCCCCCAACCTCTACCAGCTTATGCTTACGGAGGGCACCGTCCATAATTCAAAGCTATTGACATTTCCAAATATTAAGTAAATTGATGTAGCCATTCTTTGCTCAAGTTGAAGTTAAAAGTTTGTTAGGGATGTTAAGCCCTTATGAACTAGTCCCGAGGCTAACCATGAGGGGTGGGTGAATTAGTATTTAAAAAAAAAAACTTTTAATCAACAAAACAAAATCTCAACCAAACTAAGATTCACCATAAAAAAAAAAAAATTTAACCTATGGAAATTAAATGCAGAAAAAGCAGTAGAAAAGAACATAAAAAATTTATAGTGGTTCGGTTAACTTGACCTACTTCCACTCCCCAGAGGCACCCTCCGAGTATTGCACTAAACTCAGTGAATCTCCTTTTGCTCCCATGGTAAGGCGGAGAAGATTGTACAAAACCTCTTTTCCATCGACACTGGTGAGGTAGAGAACCCAACTTCTTTTGCTTCCTCCTTAAGTAGGTAGAGAAACTTGATCGATTGCTGAAATGGACCTCTCTCGAACCTCCAAGAACAGGGATGACGATCAGAGAAGATGACTTGGATCCTTAATAGGAGCAACCTTTGTGAAACCCCTCAAAAGCTCCCCCTCATAAGATCCTCTCTCTCTCTCTCTCCATCTCCTCTAGGCTCTCTCAAGTCAAGATAGTAGCAAAAGATATTTTCTTAGATATAATAAGAGGTCTTAAATAAAAGAGTTTTGGAATAGCTCTTATTTTAAATAGACCAACTTTATCGTCCAGGATGATATAAAAAATCATCCTGGACGATGAACGCAAATTTCACTTAATCAGTCTAGACGGTTTGGGATGATCAGAAGATTTTTGTTCATATCATCCATAAACATAATATATCATCCTGTATGATTAGTACAAGTCATTAAATATCATCCAAAAAATCACACTGAAAGGATGTATAAATGATGAAAAAATAGCTTAATCTTCCAGGCTAATCTCATGATTGTCCCGGATGATTAGTTCAAATCCGTGAAGATCATCCAGACTATCGCCCTGAAAAGAAGGTGGCCAATATTGATCGTCCAGGAACAACTAAGGTTTTTTGAACTGATCATCCTGACCGTTCCTGCGATCATCCAGGATGATTTTATCGAGCAATTAAACCTTAATTTCTTTCCTTAATAACCAAATTAATTTAGGCATAATTATGTTTCATCATCCAGGATGATGTCTTGGATGATGTTAAAAAAATTAAATAATACCTAAATAGATCTGAGGCTGGTTCTTTTTTATTTGAGCTTATCAACTCGACCGATACGAATATCATCCATGACGATGCGCTTAATGACTACTGCCTTAACTAGCATATCCTAATTAGGGTTTCTATTTTTAACATATCATCCAGAATAATTTGTGGATCATCCCGGACGATGTGACAAAAAATAGATATAAATTTTCTCATGTGTATGTGTGCAAGGTTACTTAGCATCAAGAATCATATTATTTATAATAGACCAAGAAAGGAAAAAGTTTATAAATTGACACCGACCTAGTCTACCCAATCTTGAGCTAGTTCAAATTATAGTTTGATCTTATGAACCTAAAATGTTACTAAGTAAGGAAGCCATAGAGAAACAGAAGTATTTGCTATCATCAAAATTATACTCCCTGAAAGCAGATTATCAACAATCTCCCCCTTTTGATGATATTAAACATAAAGTAATTGAAGCAGTTCAAAGCAGTTATAATGGAAACATGTAAAGAGATAACCATAGTTCAAATAGTTCAACAATCCATCAATATATATATATATATATATAACAAACTAGTATAGCTACTCCCCCTTTTGACATCACAAAAAGGAGGAGGGAAAAAGAAAAATAATGCAAACTACAAAATAGAAGTAAAATAACATCACACAAAAAATAAGAAAACTAAAAGAAAGATACCCCCTGACCATCAGAAGGGGGAGGGGGTGGTGGTGGATGTAGCTGAAAGTAACTAGAAAGAGTCGTAAACTGCTCCCTAAGCCAGACCATATCCTAGTCGTGCTAGAGCTGCTGGTGAGCTACATAAGCATCAAACCCAGCAACTTTCTCCATATGCTGCTGCTCCTGTGCAGCAATAAGGTCTCAAAGCAAGTCTCCCACTGGTCGAATCGCTCCATAAGGTGATCCAGCTGAGAGTGCTGGCGGAGTGGAGTAGGTACATGAATAGATGTAAGAGCTACCTCCTCCCTAGCTCCCTCGGCTTCCTCATGCCCTGGGTGGAGATGAGTACTGTAAAGAATGCAGAAGGAGTTGTTTGAGTAGAAAATAGGTTAAAAATTTTATGGGGTAAGATATTAGAGGTTGCTTTTTTGATTCTAAGACATAGACAATGATATGTCCTAAGGCAAGATTGGGCTTCCTCCTATATCATGGATCTCGAATAGTGGTCAGATGCTCAATGTAGTGAAAAATCAAATTTGTGGCATTGAATTCATAATGAGTTAAAGTGTAAAAAGTGGTGATCGAAAGAAGAGGAGTAATATAAATGCGATCACCAGCTTTAGGAAGAATTGAGGTGCGAAGGACATGCTGGATTGTCCTAGCATCTTTGAGTAAGGTACTAAACTCTCCAACATGAAAGTGAGCATTAGTATTTCTTAGAAAGTGGTTGGCTGGAGCCCAGTTGTAGTCAGGATCAGAGCACAGGGTATGGAGTTTGTCCCTTGTTGTGGAAATGCAAAAGTTCTTTACAATCATGATATGTGAATTCGATAGGACATCAATTCAAATAGGACCTAAGAGCAGTGAAAGAAGAATTTATGCAGAGGCTAGCAAAAAAATCAAAAATAAGCTCAGAGTAGAAGGTGACACAGAGAGTAAGAAGGAAGGTCATGGAAGTGTGTGCAAACAAATCTAGGAAGGGATAGGAAAGAATATGTGGATTGATAGTCCAGGATATAGTAATATCTACTATTTTATACCTTTGATAAGAGGTTTGATCATCCACCTCAGTGAAGCGAGGGTCCAGATTTTCCCTTGAGGAACTCCTAGAAGGATGGAGAGATTGCTTTTTATCTGCCATACTTAGGAAAATAGAGCACAAGAGTAAGAGAAAAAAAGATTTAAGAAGGTTATGTAGGAAAAAAATGGTGGAAAGCCCTGGTTTTTAAAGAAGTGTCCAGATCGTCTAGGACGATCACAGAATCATCTTGGATGATATGATGCAATAATTACATCCGGGTTGATTGGTCAAAAAGGCGGTAAAATTGTCCAGGATGATCATATATCGTCCGGGAAGATAAGACACAGGCGATCATCCCAAGGAGTCATTTCGAATGACTGTTTAAAAAGAAGATCATCCTGTTTGATTAGGCGGATCATCCAGGATGATGTACAATAATGAATTGTACCGTCCGAATTAAAGTTGAGTGCTGAGCTTTGCCACGTGGATCATCCAGGATGAACAGGTGTATCGTCTAGGACAATAACCAATAATTAGGTAAAAATAATGAAGATCATCCAGGACGAGGAGGATCATCCAAAACGATCACAAATAATTGAAACAAAAGATGATCAGATCATCTAAAATGATAATGGATCGTCCAGGATGATCAGAAGCAGAAGAGTCAAAATAGCCATCAGATGGAATTCAAAGAGTGAATTGAATAGATTGTCCAGGATGATGTAAATATCATCCAGGATGATGTGACAAAAAGTTTAAAATTAGAGAATGGATGGAGATGATTAGAGAAGGCCCAAACACATGAAAAATTAACTTAAAAGAAAAATAAAATATGAAAAAGATAAGAACAAAAGCAAAATAAAGATTTTTTTAATCAAAGCTTGAATATGATAAATTCTCCATGTGATTGAATTAAAAAATTTGTTAGAATCAATGAGTTAACATCATTGAAATCCAAGAAGACGGTAGAACAACCAATCCTATTAGCCTTAACACGGACTTCTCCTAGGGGAAACTGTCTTTTAAAAATAAGGATCTAAATCAGACTTATCAATTGGATAAGAAAAAGAGATCCGTTCAAGATTTGGTTCTAGAAAAATATTTATAGAATAATATATCAAATTAATTAGTTACAATTATGAATTTCTAAAATTAAGCCTTTAAAAAAATCAAGTGACACATAAAAATCTTCTAAGTTTTAAAAATTTTTGAAAGAGGAGCTTGCTTTTGGTGGGCTCATTTTATGTCTCTTCTCAATTTGATTGGCACTCTTTACGCATCTTTTGATTTTTGATATACTTTGTGTGTGTGTGTGTGTGTGTGTTTGTATATATATATTTCAATTTGGTATCATTACGCATCTTTTGATTTTGGCATCATTGACCACTTTTTTTATTTATTTTTTGTAAGCTGGATCCCTTTTTTCAAAATTCTTAAAAATTCTTAGTTGTGATTATATTTTCTAGATATTAGAGAAGAAAAACTCACTCTCTAATGTAAGAAAGATGAATCACAAAATAGAATAAAAAGTCATATGATAAATTCAATGACAAGATTATAAAAATCTGAAGGTAAACTAAAGACTTTGAATATTATATATATAAAATAGATTACTGTAGGAAGACTAAAAAGATCTAAATTTCAAAATCTAATTGTTAATGTGAGATAGATTTTTGTTTAGAAAAGAAAATTATACCACTAAAAGAAGTTAGAGAGAAGGAAACAATCAATGATGTTTTCCCATCTTTAACTGATTTTAGAGATGTCAATCATTGACTACAAATTAAAAAAAAATGACATAAGATATCAATTCAGCAGTGATTAAAAGGAAAAATAAAATAACAAAGAAAATCAAATCAACAAAAATGAAAGAGATGAAAAGTAAAAAAAAGGAAAAAACTATAAAAAGTAAACAACAATCAATAGATAAATGATCTGAAATTAAGTTCATGAATTTATGTCAATCACACCTAATCTGGTTCTTAAAGTGCTGAAAGTGTCGAAGGCCAGTTGTTTAGTAAAGATGTCAGCCAGTTGATTCTCAGTTGCCACATGGTGTAACTCAATGTCTCCTTTGGTCACATGGTCTCTAATAAAGTGATGCCTTATATCTATATGCTTAGTCCTTGAATGTTGGATATAATTCTTAGAAATGTAAATAGCATTAGTGTTGTCACAAAGGATTAAAATTATGCCTATAGGTAATCCTAAATCCAGAACTTGCTGCTTCAACTTAATGACTTGGGCCACATAACTTCCTAAAGTAATGTACTCAGCTTCAACAGTGAAAAGTGCAACAGAGTTTTGCTTCCTAATCGACCTGGAGACTAGAGACTGTCCTATGAATTGGCAAGTCCCAAAAGTGCTATTTATATCCACCTTACATCCTACAAAATCAGAATCAGAATATCCAATAATCTCAAAAGAAGTGCTGTGCCTAGGATACCATATTCTTAAGTTTTGAGTTCCTAAGAGGTATCTAAGACTTCTCTTAATTGCAGTTAGATAGAATTCTTTAGGATCAGCTTGAAATCTTGCACATAGACAAACACTAAATATTATATCAGGATGGATAGCAATCAGGTAAAGTAAAGATCCAATTATCACTATGTACTTCTTTTGATCAACTGATTTTTCCATTTGGGCCTTATCCAACTGAACATTGGAGGTCATGGGAGTATTAATTGGCTTAGCTTTATCCATTTTATATTTCTTCAAGATATCCTTTACGTACTTTGATTGATTTAGAAAGGTTCCATCATCTAATTAGCTTATGTTAAAACCCAAAAAGAATGACAACTCTCCCATCATACTCATCTCAAATTCCCTACTCATTATTTTAGAAAAATTATCACATAGCCTTTTATCAGAAGATCCAAAAAGTATATCATCAATATAGATTTGAATAATGAATAATTCATCTCCTATTTTTCTTAGAAAAGGGGTGGTGTCAACACTCTCCTTAATAAACTCTCTCTCTAGTAATAATGTACTAAGTCTCTCAAACCAAGCTCTGGGTGCCTGCTTTAATCTATATGAGACCTTTTTTTTAATTTAAAAAGATGATTTGGAAATTGGGAACTCTTAAAACCTGGGGGTTACTCTACAAATACATCCTCTTACCCCATTTAAAAAGGCACTGTTAACGTCCATTTGGAAAAGCTTAAATCTTTATAACAGACAAAGGCTAGTAGCACTCTAATGGCTTCTAATCTAGATACAGAGGCAAAGGTCTCCTCAAAATCAACCCCTTCTATTTGGTTGTACCCCTTAGCCACCAATCTTGCCTTATTCCTAACCACCACACCAGAATCATTCATTTTATTCTTAAAGACCCATTTGATTCCAACTACACTTTGTCCCTTTGGTCTTTCTACAAGCTCCCAAACATTATTCCTAACAAATTGATTTAATTTTCTTGAATTGCCAAGATCTAAAACTCATCAGAAAGGGCTTGATTGATGTTGGTGGGTTTAGTCATTGAGATAAAGGTAGAGTGGTTCACTTCTTTCCTAAGTCTATGCCTAATTCTAACACCTTCAGAAGGTCTCCTATAATTAGATCTTTAGGATGACTCAAAGAATATCTCCAATCTCTAAGCAAGGTGTGTATAGGTTCAACCCTTTCCTCCAAATTTGTATTTTCTATTCCTTGGGTAATCTCACCTACTCCTTCAGTGTTTTGGGGTTCTATCGTCTTCTCCAAAATTTTGACTCCTGAGGTAATCTCTCTAACCTCATCTTCATCCTCAACTCTAGACTTCTTAGGATCAAATTCTTCAAACACTACATGAGTAGTCTCCTCCCCTACCAAAGTTCTTTTATTTAACACCCTAAAGGATTTCCCAACACTTGAATATCCTAAGAATACTCCTTTATCAGATTTTGGGTCAAAGTTTCCTAAGTGTGACTTCCCATTATTAAGAATGAAAACCTTATAGCTAAAAGATGTAGAGGTAGGAAAGGTTGGGTGTCCTAACCTAAAGGATCTCATAGCATGTCTTATCAAGTTTGGCTCTAACATTCACCCTATTCAACACATAACAAACTATGTTTACTACTTCAGCCTAAAAGTATTTTGGAAGTGAATACTCAGCAAGCATGGCTCTAGCGACTTCAATTAAGGTCTGATTCTTTCTTTCAGCTACCTCATTCTGCTAAGGGGTCCTAAGAGCTGAGAAGTTATGACTAATCCCCTTATCCTCATAGAACTCTCCAAATCTCTCATTTTCAAACTCTCCCTCATGATCATTATGGATGGTCAAAATCTCACAACCTAGCTTTTTTGAATATAAGTGAAAGAGGATCTAAACTCATCAAAAGACTCATTCTTATGTGATAAAAATTTAATCCAAGTAAACCTTGAGTAGTCATCGACAATAACAAATCCATAGACTTTTCTCCCTAAGCTGGCAGTACTAATGGGTCCAAACAAATCCATGTGAAGGACTTCTAAAGGTCTAGAGGTGCTAATGTCCTTAATGGAGTGAAAAGAGGATTGAACTTGCTTTCCTAGTTGGTAGGCATCACAGAGGTGGTTTTTAGAGAATTTAAGCTTGGGGACACCTCTAATTAGGTCTTTTTGGGTCACTCTCCTAAGGATTTTCATACTTGTATGATATAATCTCTATGCCATAACCATGAATCATCAATAACAGTTTTTAAGCAAAATGAAGTAGCACTTTTAATATTATTTAAGTCAAGCATGTAAACATTATTGATCCGCTTTCTTTGCAAAATAGTATTATTGGTTAAGCTTATAATACAAGTATTTGCCAAAAATTTTATGATGAAGCCTTTATCACAAAGCTGAGTAATGCTGAGCAAGTTGTGTTTCAGTCCATCTACAAGAAAAATATTTTCAATCAAAAGGTTCTTGGAGTTTTCAATTATACCTGTACCCACTACCTTTCTGGCGGTGTTGTCTCCAAGGGTAACCTTGCCTTCATCCTTAGCCTCCAGCAAAATGAATTGATTAGCATCTCTTGTCATCTGTTGTGAGCATCTACTGTCTAGGTACCACATGCTTTCACAAGGCCTTTTATGAGAGTAAGCTTACAAAATAATCAAATATTAAATTTAAGAACCCAAACATGTTTGGGTCCCTTCTTATGGAAAGAAGAATGCAATGCATGTATGTTATGCTGTGAATCATATAATTTGGGTCTCTACACCCAATGTGTACTACGATGAATAGTATAAGTGTGTGAAATGTGTCATAATATGCCACATGAAAACATCTAACACTAGGAAAAGGATTTACTAATCTATTCGGGTAGTAATGCTTCCTCTTAAAGTTATGTGATGCATGCAATATTGGTTTGTTATTTTAAAAAACTTTGAGATTTTCTAATTTCTTAAACTCTTTTTCTAACTCAGCATGAGATGACTTCAAGGAATCATGTGCATCAGATAATTCAGTTTGCTTTTTGTTTAATGAATCAAACTCATCAAGTAATGACATATGATTTCTATCGATTGTATAATGGTCTTTAAGTAAAATTTCATGCTCTTTTTGCAAATTTAAAAACTCTAATTTCAAACTAGCATGTGATTTCTTAAGTTTCCCATATGATGCTTGAATTTATTTAGAAACTTCTAGTAATTATTTATGGGTTAGTTCACAAACCTCTTCTTGGTCCAATTGACGAAGATGATCGTCCGCCATCTAGCATAAGTTTGTAGTCTCCTCTTCAGCTTCAGTCTCAGAGGAGTCTGATGCTGAATCCACCCAAAATGCTTTTTGGAACTTCTTCTTGTTCTTTTTGAACTTGGGTTTTTTCTCACCCTTCTCCTTGCTTGAGTTAGCTTCAAGTGTAGGACAATCAGCTTTAACGTGACCCGACTTCTTGCATTCAAAGCATATCATATCATTTGAATTCTTAAAACTCTTGCTACCCTTACCTTTATTCCACTTCTGATGGTTCTTATGCTTCTTCCTTAGAAAGCTTTTGAATTGCCTCGTGATTAAGGTAACATCATCGCATTCAGACTTGGAAGATTTAGTGTCCATATTGTTGGCCTTTAGTGCCACAGTTTTCTCCTTTTTCTCACCTGCATCAAGATTTTTTTGATTCACTCCTTGCTTGTAAGCAATGAGTGATCCAAGCAAATTATCAATGGAATAAGTATTCAAATCTTTAGATTCAGTAATTGCAGTGATCTTAGTATCAAAATAAGAAGGCAAGCATCTCAAAATTTTATTTACTCTTTCATAATTAGTTAGCTCTCTTCCTAAAACATGCAATGAGGTGACAATTTGAGTAAACCTTATACATGTCAGAAATTGATTTAGAAAGTTTAATATGAAAAAGTTTATAGTCATGAAATAACATAGTCAATCTAGATTGTTTAACTTTATCGATTCCTTCATAAGTAATGTACAATCTATCCCAAATTTCTTTACCAGTTGCACAAGTTAGAACATGCATATAATCTTTAGATTTCAAAGAATAGAAAAAATAGTTCAAAAATTTTGCATTAACTTGTGCTAAATCTCTTTCATCAAAAGTCCATTCAGTAAAAGGAAGTTCAGTTTTAATGCCATTAATTTTACGAGAAGGAGGTGCATAACCTTCTTTAATAAGCATCAACATGTAATAGCCAATCGATTGTAAAAAAGTAAACATGCGATTTTTTTTCAAAAATCAAAAGGAATATTGTCAAACAAAGGTGGTCGGGTAATGGAATACCCTTCCATAGTATTATGATTACTGGAGTTAGCCATGGATCAAAATTTAAAAGTTTTTAAAAACTCAATTTTATGAATCTCGCTTTGATACCACTTAAAAGTTCGTTAGGGATGTTAAGCCCTTATGAACTAGTCCCGAGGCTAACCAAGAGGGGTGATGAATTGGTATTTTAAAAAATCTTTCAATCAAAAAACAAAATCTCAACCAAACCAAGATTCACCACAAAAAAAAAATTTAACGTGTAAAAATTAAATGAAGAAAAACTAGTAGAAAAGAACACAAAAATTAATAGCGGTTCAATCAGCTCAACCTACGTCCACTCCCTAAAGACACCCTGCGAGTATTGAACTAAACTCAGTGAGTCTCCTTTAGCTCCCACATCAAGGTAGAGAAGCTTGTATAAAACCTTCTTTCCACCGACACCAGTGAGGCAGAGAACCCAACTCCTTTTGATTCCTCCTTAAGCAGGCAGAGAGCCTTGATCGATTTCTGAAGTGGACCTCTCTTAAACCTCCAAGAATAAGGGATGATGATTGGAGAAGATGACTATGATCCTTGCTTGGAGCAACCTTTGTGAAACCCCTCAGAATCTCTCCCTCAAAAGATCCTCTCTCTCCCTCTCTCTCCCTCTCCTCTAGGCTCTCTCAGGTCAAGATAGTAGTTAAAGATATTTTCTTGGGTAGACTAAGAGCTCTTAAATAGAAGAATTTTAGAATAGCTCTTAATTTAAACAAATTGACTTTATCATCCAGGACGATATAAATATCATCCTGGATGATCAGCACAAATTTGGCTCAATCAACCTGAACAGTTTGGGACGATATGAAGGTTTTTTTTCATATCATTCAGGATGATAATATATCATCATATATGATTAGTATAAGTTATTAAATATCATCCAAATAATTGCACTGAAAGGATGTCTGGATGACAAAAAATAGCTTGATCATCCAGGCCGATCTCACAATCGTCCTAGACGATTAGTTCAAGTCCGCGAAGATCATCCAGACCATTACCCTAAATAGAAGGTAGCCGATGTTGATCATCCAAGAACAACTAAGGTTTTTTAAATTGATTGTCTCAGCTGATCCTGCGATCATCGAGGATGATTTGATCGAGCAATCAAACCTTAATTGCTTTCCTTAATAACCAGATTAATTTAGGAATAATTATGTTTCATCATCCAGGATGATATCCTAGACTATGTCAAAAAATAAGTAATACCTAAATATATATGGTAGCTGATTCTTTTTGATTTGAGCCTATTATCCCATTCGATATAAATATCGTCTAGGATGATGTGCTGAATGATGGCCGCCTTAACCAGGATGCCCTAATTAGGGTTTCTATTTTTAATAAATAATCCAGGATGATTTGTTGATCGTTACGGATGATGTGAACAAAAATAGAGAACTCTAAAAAAATATAGAAATTTTCCCATGTGTGTGTGTGTGTGCAAGGTTACTTAGCATCAGGAACCACATCATTTATAATAGACTCAAGAAAGGGAAAAGTTTGCAAACTAACTCAGACCTAGTCTGCCCAATCTTGAGCTGGTTCAAATTATAATTTGATCTTGTTGACCTGAAATGTTAGTAAGCAAGGCAGTCGTAGAGTAACATAAGTATTTGTTATCATCAAAATTATACTCCCTGAAAGCAGATTTGTAATAGAAGTAGTAAAAAATAAAGTACAAGAAGTAAGGAGTGTGATTAAACAATATCCTTTTCATGATAGGAATAATAACATAGTAGTTTTTATATACTCCACTCTTCTACTAGTTAGTATGAATAATAAATACTTTTCTATCTTATTCCTTGTCATTTTTGTAAGCCAATATTAGAAAGAGCAAGAGGATTACTGAACTAAATGTACAACCAAATATGTAAATATAGTTAACTCGTAGGGATCATAATAAAGATGCAGTCATTTAAGGTAAGCCTTGCTCATAGGGGGAACTTGCCTTAGCAAAATTCAATAAGGGTTGGTACACACCTAAACATAGCTTTCTCTAGAAAAGCTTAATAAAGGAAGAAAATGCCCAGATCAAGTTTGATGAGAGAGAGACTCACCTCAATAGACCTCGATGACTGAAGGTTCTTCCCTTATTAAAGTGGCCATCTTAGAAGAACTTACTTATTTAAGGAAATCATCTTAGAGGGGATCCAGTCCATCAGAGGGCCACTTGCCCAACTGCTAGGAGATACCCATCTGTAATAGTTATGCCTACTTAGTTAATGCCTTGATTTAGGAGGTAAAAGCCAATGGCACTAGTAGGATACACTCGTCAAAGGCACACATAATGAATTGAACCAATTCAGATATGGAAAGATATATATGTTTAAACTCATTAATCTAAGTGTTAATAAAAGAAAAATTTGTATTATTTTATTATTTTTTAGGGGAAGCCTTTCATGTAGCATTGCCAAACTTTTAAATAAGAGGTTAGAAAGTAGCTTTTGGACTTTTTGGTAGGACTTTAAGTGCCAATGACGCATATGATGCCACTCTTCAGATAAACTCTCGAAAGGTACACACAATGAATCAAACCAATTCAAATATGAATCAAACCAATTCATGTGGTTTTTGTAAGTGTTGGTAAAAGTCAAATATTGTGTACTATTTTATTATTTTTTTAAGGTTAGCCTTTTATGTAGCATTTCTAGCCCTATAAAGAATGGTTTGGAAAGTAGTTTTTGGACTTTTTTTGTCCATTAGAGTTTATGAAATCATGTAAACATAATTTTTTTCTTGTTTACCATCTTTTTTCTTCTCCTTGTACACTCAAACATCTCATTATGACAACTTAATATATATTGGATAAAGATATCAAGACCAACATGATCTGTTTAACACATAATTGTCAAGTTTGACATGCACTTAATTGGGTCACAGTGAACACGTAGACCTACTCGACATCATAAAATGACTAGGCATGCTCATTTGGTGCCATCAATATTACTATTCACTAGTTGTCGACTAACACATGCAGAGCTGATTAGTGACCCAATGAGAGTGTGTATCTTATTTGAAAAGCTGCATTGCATATTGAAGGTAATTAAAGGGATACAAATTAGAATATCTTTTTTTTTTTGGCATACATTTGTTAGGCTATCTTTTATAATTTATCTTATTTTCCAAAAAAGCCTTGCTTATATCCCCATTTATAAGTAGGGAGACAAAGGAAAGCTTATAAGAAGAGATTAGTCTTGACCTTTGTACTTTCAAGCAATAAAATCACATATATTCTTTAAGTTTTATGGCTAATCTTACTAGAAAGCTTCTTGTATCGTCCACAAAAAAATTAGCTTCAACATCATCGAAGGTGTGGTGAATGTGGAATGATGTTAGGAATTTAAAGCCAAGCCTTGCATTTATAGAATACAGAGCAACCAAAACATATTGGTAGATGTTTGAATTCTAGGGGAACTTTTTTTTTTGATAAAATGCATTTTGCATTAAAAATAAAAAGAAAGATCCCTAATACAAACTACTAAGTGATAGAATACCTATCACACTCCTCCTTCAACAAAGAAAAAAACAAAGTAGGAACCTTATTACAATCTAACACTTCCTAAATTAAATCACCTTCTAAAGCATAGTTAGCACAAAAATCTGCTAACTTATTACAATTTCTATTAGGAAAATGAAATAAAAGATTATCAAAATCTTTAAGAAAGGACAAGTCTTTAATGTCATCCCCATTAAAATTCGTAGCATTCTTCTCATGTGATTCTTGTAGATACTTGAAAATGTTGGAGTTATCTCCTTCAATAATTAAGCCTTTCACATTGAACATACATTTTTGTAGAACTTTCTTTATGGAACAAAAAGCCAATAATTCAAAATATCCAATATCCCAATGTATGAGTTTAAAGCCATATGCCAATAAAAATCTTCTCTTATGATCCTAAAAATTCCTCCACCTTCGCTATATTAGAATTTGAAAGAGAGGCATCAATGTTAACCTTAATCTAATAAGGAGGAGGGTGCCAATAAAAAGAATTCAACTGACGCTGGTTAACACCCCAGTGGTCGGAGTAGTGATTAAGAATAGAAGAGATTGAAACTGAAGCAATTGCATTAGAAGCTATAAAAGAAGATCCATATTCCTTTTCACCATGAAGAACCAAGTTCCTACTTTTCCAAGAGAAAAAAACCAATCCACAATAGAGATAAGAAATAAAAGGATTAGATTTGGAAAGCACCTTCAGGCCTTTTGTACCATCCCCAAATATAAAAAAAGTAGGTGCTGCAAATCTATTTTCATTTCTTATGTTTTGATGATTGACAAACACTATTTTTCTTGGACTGCTTGTTGCCTCTAACTTTTCAGGAATCGAAGATCGGACGAACAGACGAAGCCAGTTCAGGATTGCGTAGGTTTAGGGTTGAGTCAGTTTATACTTTTGTTTTTCACTTCTTGAGTCTTCTTGTAATGGTCAAAGAGACTGATGCTAAGTAACCCTACACACACACAC
>NW_021319575.1:223530-301193 GCF_001605985.2 Dendrobium catenatum
CACTGAGAGACTTAGAATTTCTATTTTTACTCATATCGGCCAGGACGATTTTTACATACCTGGACGATCATGCTTAAAACAGAAGTCTAAATAAGGATTCTTAATTAAGCCAGCCGTCATTAACATATCGGCCATGACGATACGTGTATCAGCCAGAACAATAAGCTCAAAACAGAAAGAAGTTACCGCCATAGACAATTAAGGTATACTGTATTTTTAAATTATCGGCCAGGACGATCATTGATCGCGCTTGGATGATATTCAGAAATTATGCCTAATTGATCAGGAAATCAAGGGAGTAATTAATGATGATTGATACGATCATATCATCCTGGAACGATCGCAGGATCGGCCAGGATGATCCAGTCAAAAACTTAAGTTACTTCAGGATGATAAATATCGGCCAGCTAGTATCCAGGGCGATTCTCAGGATGATTTTCCATGATTTGAATTGATCGGCCAGGACGATAGTGATATCGGCCTGGACGATAAAGCCATTTTTCAATCGTCCTGGAGTGCATCCAGGGCGATGCTCTAGCCGATCTTCTGGGATTTATACTGATCGGCCAGATCGAATGTCGATATCGGCCTGACGATAAAATTGGCAACTTGCAATTAATGAGCTCCTTTGAAGCTCTTCTATTTAAGAGCTCTCTATTCAACATTTTTAAAGACCTTTTTGCTGCTTCCTTGACCTGAGAAGGCCTTGAGGAGAGAAAGAGAGTGGGAGAGAAGAGGATCTTGTAAGGGGGAGCTTGTGAGGGGATTCATAAGGGTTGCTTAAAGGATCGCTCTGCTTCTTCTTCGTCTAGAGTTCTCGTCCGTGGAAGGGTCGGTAGAGGTATTGATTAGCTTTTGTTGGTTCTCTGCCAGCTTCAGAGGAAGAAAAAGGAGATAGGTTCTCTGCCTTGCCGGGGGTGGCAAAAAGGAGATTCTAGTGAGGGCTTCTCCGCCTAGCCGTGGGGCTAAAGGATCGTTTAGTGAGGGCTTCTCCGCCTAGCCGTTGGGGCAATACTTGGAGGGTGCCTCCAAGGAGTGGACGTAGGTCGAGTTGACCGAACCACTATAAATTTCTGTGTTCTTGTTTTCTTGCCTTCCGCACTTTTAATTCCGCATTTATTTCTGTGGTGTGATTTTGGTATTATGCGTTTTTATTCTTAGTGAAAGAAAATTTTATAAAATACCAATTCACCCCCCTCTTAGTTAGCTTGGGCCAGTTCATTAGGGCTTAACATTCCCTAAACAAACTTTCAAGTGGTATCAGAGCAGGATTCATAAAAATTAGTTTGAAAACTTTTTGAATTTTGATCCATGGCTAATCTTGGGAATCATAACACTACTGAAGGGTATTCTATTACACGACCACCGCTTGTTTTGACAACTTTACCTTTTTGATTTTGGAAAACCCGATGTCAATTTTTACAATCTACTGATTATCACATTGTGATACTTATTGAGAAGGTTATTCTCCCACTTCTCGTGAAATTAATGGTGTTAAAACTGAAGTTGTCTTACTGAACGGGACTTTCGCATGAACGAGATTTAGCTCAATTGAATGCAAATGTTTGAAACTACTTTTTCTGTGCTTTAAAAAGCTGAGGATTACATGCGTGTCTCCACTTGTCAAAATTGGTAAAGAGATTGGGATAAATTGTGCATCACTTATGAAGGTACTAATGAGGTTAAACAATCCCGTTTAAACATTCTCTTGCATGACTACGAACTTTTTTGTATGAAACCTCATGAATCAATTTCTGACATGTACACTAGGTTTACTCAGATAGTTACTTCACTGCATGGAATAGAAAAAGAACTTCGAAACTATTGAAAAAGTAAACTAATTTTGAGATGCTGCCTTCGTTATATGATGCTAAAATCACTACAATCACTGGATCTAAGGATTTGAACACTTACTCTATTGATAACTTATTTGGCTCACTCATTACTCTATGAGCAAGGGTGAATCAAAGAAATCTTGATGCAGGTGAGAAGAAAAGGAGAAAAATAATTGCACTGAAGGCACACAAATCAGATTCTAATTCTCCGGGTCTAAAAAGCGATGAAGTTGCCTTCATCACAAGGCAATTCAAAAGCTTCTTAAGGGAAGAAAAACAAAAGCATCATCAAAATTGGAGAAAAGGTAGGTCATAACATGTTAAAGGATCTTCTGATGTTGTTTGTTTTGATGCAGGCAAACTTGAACATATGAGAAGCCGATATTTCCCGACACTTCCAGATAACCAAGCAAGGAAAAGATTGAGGAGAAACCTAGTTTAAGAAGGACAAGAAGAGAATCCAAAAGGCGTTCTGGAGATCTGTACTGATTCTTTGAGACTGAACCAGAGGAAGAGACTACAACTTGTGCTTTATGGGGGAAGATATCTTGGAGCAAAGTGTGAGGAAAAGGTTGTAACCAAGTCGTGATGTAGATTTTTGAGATTTTTGAGAAAATACATACATAACATCCAAAAAATCAAGAAAACTTAGCAAGCCTAAAATTAGGAACTTTCAAATTTCAAAAAGAGCATGAGTGCTTTTCAATAGACTATGCCAATGTTGATTCACATCATATGCATTTCTTGATGGAATTGATGATTAAAAAAAAGCATTTGGAAATTGATTGAACATAATGCATTAAAACGTTTCACGACCTCACTATTTTTTTTATCTAAGAATCTAAAGGAGATTGAGAAAATTTGAGGTATTGGAATGATGCATTAAGAGAACTAACTTGAGGATTATAAATGATTTGGGATACATGTAAGAAAATTGGAGTGATCCCACTTTTGATCCTAACGCCATAATCCTTGGAAGGGCTTTATACTTCAAACCATTAAGAAACCCTTTCCTGAGTTAGATGTTTTCTTGTTGGGCATGCTAGGACACATCTCACACACTGGCACCGTTCACTGTAGTGCACATTCGGTGTGGAGACCTAGATGCATTATTCACAACATACCATATACATTGCAACTTTACTTGTTCCTAGAAGGGGCCCAAAACTTGTTTGTGGTTCCTAAATCTGACTGTGTTGATTTTGCTATGATGCTCTCACCAAAGACCTGTGCGAGCATTAGGATAACTGGAACATATGAATGGCTTTGCAGCTCATAAATTGCTCAAACTGGCTTACTCAAAAATTCTTGAAATATGTTTTTATCAGTGTGTTTTATTTCTACTTTGTTTGTGTTTTTATGTGTTT
Organism: Dendrobium catenatum; assembly: GCF_001605985.2. Taxonomy (NCBI): domain Eukaryota; kingdom Viridiplantae; phylum Streptophyta; class Magnoliopsida; order Asparagales; family Orchidaceae; genus Dendrobium; species Dendrobium catenatum. The sequence goes on from NW_021319575.1 coordinate 226,733, forward strand.
GGTTTTCGCATTGTTCTTTAAAATTGGCTTTCCATATGTTGCGAATCTTTTCAAGATTTTAGATTTTGGAGTTGTGAAGCATTGTGTTTAAGCCTTTCTAAATTTAGTTATAAGGGAGAACCACCGTGGATAGTTTCCTCCTTCTGACTTGTTAGGTATAATTTTTCTCTTCTAACAAAAGTCTAAACTCATTTTAGGCAATGGTTTTTTGAAAACTAAGATTTCCTTCTATCTTTCAGAATTAAGTCTATCTTATACATAATATTAAGCTCTTATCATAACCTTTCGAGTTATTAAAATCTTGCCATTGCTTTATCACATGTTTTTGATTTTGATTTGTACTTATTTCTCCCTATGGTTAGAGAGAGAGCTCCTATTCTCTAATATTTGGAGGATAATTCCAAACTGAGCGTCTTTTAAGGAGTTGTGCAAAAACGAGCTTTTAGCTTGGTTAAGAATTAAAATAGGAACGAGGGCCGATTGAAAGCCAAATTGAAAAAAAAAAAAAAAATTTATACACAATTGTGTATCAAAATCAAAAGATGCTCAAAGAGCAATCAAAGATTCCAAGAGACATAAAATAAGAGCCCACTAATAAAGCAAGAAGCTATCCCTCTTTTCAAACTGTAAAACTTAGAGAACTCATTGACTATTTGATGATTCAAAGCTTGATTTCAATCCATGATTGAGAAAAAGTTACTTTATTTTATTATTTATGAGATGTTTTTGTACACAGTTGATTGTGATCTTTCTTTTTTGCCCAATAGTTTATTCTGAGTTAAGCATGTTGTTTTCAAAAGAAATTTATACCATAAAAAACGTCTGATTTAGGTTTACAGAATCAGATATACTTCCTTCTTGTCTGATTAGGCATTGGCTAAACTCCTTGATCTTGTGGAACATCTAAAGTTTTAACTTTTTGAGAAAATCTCCATATTGATGCTCCATAAAAAAAAAAATAGAAAAATTAAAAATTAAATAAAATATCATTTTTTTTATTTTCCTTATATTTTTGCTTTCTATTACTGTTTTTTGTCTATTTTCTTTATATTTTTTGTGGGAGGGCTTTGGCATATCAACCATCCTTCTTTATGTTTCATACATTTCTAGAGTCACACGTTCTGGATGATCCTTTATCGTCCTGGATGGATGAAGGGCAAATTCTCTTTCAAAAAATCCCATCTGCTGACCTTTTCTGTGGCTTGCTGTAAACTCAGTCGTCGCTGGACGATTTACCATATCGCCGGACGATCTAATTCGAACCTGTTGCAATCATGAGGGAATAAGTCGTTGGCCGCATGAATATTTGTCTGCGCCGCATGCATTTTATGTCAATCGTACTGACGAAACAACCTAACGCGCCCGGACGATCTTGCTTTTTCAAACGGTCGTCCGGATTTGGACTCCACGGGACGATCACCTGTTGTCTAATTTGGCCTGCCGATATTTGATCGGGCCTGCTACGAGCAGCACCGCACTGAGGATTTAGCCCGATTTGACAGTTACCTTACTCACCAACAGCAGCAGCATGACCAGGATATCGCCTGGTTCAATGCTTAGTTTACCACGCTTGCCAGCTACTTTCAGCAGCCACCTCCACCACCTCCATCTGATGATCAGGATCCTTCGTTTTTTTAGTCTATGTTATTCTGCTGTTTGTTTCATGTTTTATGTAGTTTGCTTTTTAGTCTTTGTTTGTTGTGGTGTTTTCTTTTGTGTATCAGGACTCTCTTTTTGTGATGACAAAAGAGGGAGTAGGGTGTGGTAGGAAAAGTTGTTGGGTTTGTAACTTTGAAATTCTAAATGAACTTTTTTTTTTAGTTTTTTTTTCCTACTTGTGTTTGCCATCATCAAAAAGGGGAAGATTGTTGAAAATCTATTTTAATGGCTTATATTTTGATGATTGACAAACACTATTTTTCTTGGACTGCTTGTTGCTTCTAACTTTTCAGGAATCGAAGATCAGACGAACAGATGAAGCCAGTTCAGGATTGCGTAGGTTTAGGGTTGAGTCAGTCTGTACTTTTGTTTTCACTTCTTGAGTCTTCTTGTAATGGTCAAAGAGACTGATGCTAAGTAACCCTACACACACACACTTGAGAGACTTAGAATTTCTGTTTTTACTCATATCGGCCAGGACGATTTTTACATCGTCCTGGACGATCAGGCTTAAAACAGAAAGTCTAAATAAGGATTCTTAATTAAGGAAGTCATCATTAACATATCGGCCTGGACGATACGAGTATCGACCAGGATGATAAGCTCAAAACAAAAAGAATTTGCCGCCATAGACAATGAAGGTATACTGTATTTTTAAATTATCGGCCAGGACGATCATTGATCGGCCTGGACGATATTCACAAATTATGCCTTAATTGATCAGGAATTCAAGGGAGTAATTAAGGATGATTGATACGATCATATTTTCTTGGACGATCGTAGGATCGGCCATGATGATCCAGTCAAAAACCTTAAGTTACTTCAGGACGATAAATATCGGCCAGCTCGTATCCAGGGCGATTCTCAAGATGATTTTCCCATGATTTTAACTGATCGGCCAGGACGATCGTGATATCGTCCTAGACGATCAAGCCATTTTTCAATCGTCCAGGAGTGCATCAAGGGTGATGCTCTGGCCGATCTTCTGGGATTGATACTGATCGTCCAGGTCGATGTCCATATCGGCCTGGAAGATAAAGTCGGCAACTTGCAATTAATGAGCTCCTTTGAAGCTCTTCTATTTAAGAGCTCTTGTTCAACATTTTTAAAGACCTTTTGGCTACTGCCTTGATCTGAGAAGACCTTAATGAGAGAAAGAGAGAGTGGGAGAGAGAGAGGATCTTGTGAGGGGGAGCTTGTGAGGGGATTCATAAGGGTTGGTTCAAGGATCGCTCTGCTTCTTCTTCGTCTAGAGTTTCTCATCCGTGGAAGGGTCGGTAGAGGTAAGGAGTTAGCTTTTGGTTGTAGTTCTCTGCCAGCTTCCGGAGGAAGCAAAAGGAGATAGGTTCTCTGTCTTGCTGGGGTGGCAAAAAGGATGTTCTTGTGAGGGCTTCTCCGCCTAGCCGTGGGGGATAATGGAGAGTCACGTTTTGTAGTGCAATACTTGGATGGTTCCTCCAAGGAGTGGACGTAGGTCGAGTTGATCGAACCACTATAAATTTCTGTGTTCTTATTTCTTGCTTCCGCACTTTTAATTCCGCATTTATTTCTGTGGTGTGATTTTGGTTTATGCGTTTTTTATTCTTTGTGAAAAGAAATTTTAAAATACCAATTCACCCCCCCTCTTGGTTAGCTTGGGCCAGTTCTATAGGGCTTAATATCCCTAACGAACTTTCAGTAGGAATAAAAAATCCCCATATGTTTACCATTTCAATTGACACAATAAGTTGGGAGCATTTAACAACCACATTTTTACATTTTCCCTCACATTACACCCTCTTGGACATGAATTATGATCCAAGATCCTTCTATCATACAGAAAATCCCTCGATGGAATAGCATTTTTCAACGTCTCCTCTAAAATAGCTCCAACTGAGAAGATAATTTCAAGCTTTTTTCCTAAGTCCAATACTCCATCTCCAGCTATTTTTCTGTAGCCGAATCCAATGCCATATTATTAATGGACTTACCAGTAAACTTTCTCACGAGCTCCAGCCTATCATTCACTACATCAGGCAATATTTTTGTTTGAATTATGCTCTCAACCAAATCCATTCCGAAGTAATTGATCAGCACCTCATTGTTCCACTTACCTTCCTCAATGAAATAATCCAATGCAGAAAATTTACCATCCAAATTAGCAATAAATGTAGTCCATTTATAAATTGGCTTATCCAATAACCAAACGTCATTTAAGGTGTTAATCACTGAATCGGTAGCAATTTCCCATCTAACTAACGACCAGAGATAAACAACACCATTACGAAGAATTTTCCAAGTGATTGAACATATTTTGATAGAATTTCCTTGCTAAATTTCATGGCCATACTTAGTAGATAATGACTTGTTGAGCAAAGAATCCTTTTTGTTCAAAAGATTCCAAGCAAACTTAGCTCTCACCTGTCCATAAATGGAAGTAGCCGATTGAATACCTCGTCCTCCAGTAATAGATGGTTTACAAAGCTCCTTCTAAGAAATATAGTGTAGTCCTTGTCTCCCTCCTTATTTCATCCAAATAAAATTCGTAAACATCTTATCAATTTCTTTTAAGAAGCTTAAAGGAACTAATGAATGCGTTACAAAAAAACATTGGAATAGACATTACAACTAATTTAATCAACACCAACTTCCCTGCCAAAGAAATAGAGTTATTTCCCCATGCATTCATGTTACAAGCCACATTCTCCACCAAGAATTGGAAATCATGGGATACCATACTCCTCAAGCCAAACTTAATGACCAAATACCCCAATTCCTTCAACTCCTTGGGTACCCCAATTCCTTCAACTCCTTGTACCAAATAGATTTAATACAGGTTTTCTCTTGACCCTTTGAACCGAATTTCTAAAAATAATGGAAGATTTTTGAATATTTACCTTCTGACCAATCTAGTTACAAAAACCAATGATAATCCTTCTAATTTTCTTCAAGCACCTGGTGTTTCCTTTAGAAAACATAAGAACATCATCCGCAAATAAAAGGTGAGAAACCCTTGGAGCATTAGAAGCCACTTTGATACACAAGTTCTTCCCTTGTGATAGAAAGCATTAGACAATAGTTGAGAGCATACTATAAAAAGTTATGGTGAAAGTGGACATCCTTGCCTAAATCCACTTGTAGCCAAAATCCATTTTGAATTTCTATCATTAATCAAAATAAAAAATTTTGATTTTTCCACACATTCCATCACAAGCTGAGAAAACTTGTAAGGAAATCCAAAATACTCCATTATCTACCTCAGAGTTTCCCATGACATGCTGTCATAAGCTTGTTCCATATCAACTTTAATAGCCACCAATACTTTTTTTGATTTAGAATGTCTAAATTTGTAAAAGAGCTCCTGAGCAAGAAGAATATGATTTGACAAAGATCTTCCCTTTATAAATGTAGCTTGCCCTTCATAAATCAAAGAATCCATAACCCTTATCAACTTGTTTAATAAAACCTTCGCAACAATTTTGTTAATAGAAAGAAAAAGACTAATTGGCTGAAAATTAGAAGGGCTTGAGGGATTATTGATTTTAGGAATGAGGACTACTAAAGTATCCTTCCATTTGGAGCACATCTTGCTTGTCTCTAAAAATTGCCGAATAGCCTTCGACACATCTTCTCTAATAATTTTCCAATAAGCTTTAAAAAAGGAATAAGTGATACCATCAGAACATGGTGAAATATTCCCTCCAAGTTCCCTAGCAACATTTTCAACTTCTTCTATCACAAAATTAGAATTTAGAAATATGAAGGAATCCAGGCTTAAAACATTCAAAGCAGAAGGCCAACCCTTGAGGTCACAATCCCTGTATCTTCATTTGTTATTAAATAAATTTAGAAAAATTCCTTCAATATCCAATTGCTCCTCCTTAAGGCAACAATTATCATCCTTAACATGGGAAATGAAGTTAACTTTTCTCCTACCATTAGCATAGGAGTGGAAAAAATTAGAATTCATATCACCTTCCCTTTCCCATTTCACCTTTGCTCTTTGCCTCCACCATGTGCTCAACCTAGCAAGAGTGACGTTCAGCTCACTTCTCTTTTATCTCAGCAACCAAAGATTCTCATCTAATAATCCACTATCATTGGCCTTTTCCATTTGAATACCTTCTATTTCCTTCTTTAGTGATTCCTTTAAATCTACTAATTTCTTGAGTTTTGCTCTACTCCAAAAAAGATTCCTTTAAATCTACTAAGAAAATTTTGTTAATAACCTCTATAGCATCTCCCCCGGTGGTCTTATTCCAAAACTTGTTCACAACAACAAATGAAGCCCGATATGATATCCAAACATCCTCAAACCGAAGCACTCTATTATTACAAATTTCCACATTAAGAATCTTCAAGATAATAGGGCAATCGTTCGTAGCAATCCTCGCCAAATGACGGATAGTAGCTTGTTGAATCACTTCCAAAGTTTTGAATTTCAACAGACACCTATCAAGCCTCTCTAAAATTTGAGCACTTCCACTTTTGTTGTTACACCAGATATACTTAAGTCCAACTATTCCCACATCATGAAAATCATTCAGATTCATAAACAATTTCATCTCTTGAGGACCTAAAGAATAAGAAAACTTCTTACCTCCCCTCTTCTCTTCTTGAGCCAAGATGCAGTTGAAATCTACTCCTATAATCAAAGGAAGTTCCAAATTAGAATTCCTTTCCAAGCACTCCCGTAACCTTCTCCTTTTATATACATCCTTGTTGCCATAAATTGTAGAAATTAACCAACTAGCTTTATTAACTACATTCAAATTTCCCACCACACATTGGGAAGAAGAATCAATAACTGAGAATGAAGCCAAGTCAAATTTCCAAAGCACCAATATTCTACCTGACAGTCATTCAGATGGAAGCAAAAAACAATCCCAATTTTTCCCCATCACTTTATTAACCTCACATTTATCCATGGAGGCAATTTTAGTTTCAAAAATTCCAACAAAGAATACATCCCACTCTCTAACAAACTTCTTCAAATAAAGCGAGGCTTCTCTTTTGTTTGCCCCACTACAATTCCAAAATGCTATAGCACTCATTTTTCCACCATGGTGGATGGATCACTGCCTCTTTTTTTAATCACACCCTCCACCTTCTAAACCACCCCTCACCATACCGCCAACCGATTACACAATGCTATCCCCACCATTTTCTTTTTTCTCAACTAAAAATTCCTGTATTGATTTAAACCCTTCAGAATTTTCCACTTCCCCCTCCTCCATCTGAGACCTAACATTTTTCACCAACCCAGGTTCTTCCATTCCCCCATCTTCCTCACAATAAGACTCTAATAAATTAAATTTATTTTCTTCAACAAAAGGGACTAAAGAGGGACAGATTTTCTTCAAACCTGAATTAGAAGAAGGTTTCAATCCTCCTCCATCAAGAGCTGAACGGTTGACATCTTCTTTCGGGTTGCATTCCTTGGAGACTTGATTAAGCTCCCCAATTTATTCTTCAATAACTACAGGTAATCCCACAACACTTTCTTTCTCAATATCAGGTTGATTGAAAGATGAAGTCTTAACTTCCGCATGGTTTACATTGTATATATTCCTATGTATATTATTATGTAAAGGTACAAACCCCTTCTTTCTCCTCCTTTTATCTACTAGGACCCAAGGTCCATAAGAAGGACCATTAACTTTCACAAAAGACCCTTGCTTTTCCAAGCCATTCCCCTGTCCATCAATCTTAGTTATTCCTGCCCCTCCAATATCCTTCTCCATCATGTCACAACCATTGACCAAATGTCCTACTTTTCCACATTTGAAGCAAAAGGAAGATATCTTCTCATACTCAACTTTTTGAAAAAAATGAACTTCCACACCTTCCACCCACACCCCAAAGGCAATTGTTTATCAAGTTCCACTCTAACACAAACTCTTGTATATTCCATCCTTCCCCATTGAAACATGTCTCCATCAATAAGAAGAGGTTTTCCAATCAATGAAGCAAACCTAGCCACATTAATTTCATCCCAATAAAAGAGAGGTAAATTGGGCATCCTAACCCAAACCGAGGATTATAATCCTTTTTAGAGAATTGTTTGAGAACTTAGGATTCCATTTGTCGAGACCCACTATATGTCCATTTCCAAACCAAGGTCCTCCTGTAAGAACTTCTTCCATAGCATTATCCGAGAAGAATGAGCATAAGACCCAACCTTATCCCAAAATCGTCAGATGAAATTTACCGTACTTATTCCATTGGCGACGTAGTTCCTCAGCAACCACATTGATTGGAATGTTCCTTCCAAAGACTTTGACCACCACCGAAAGCTTTAACTTTTCAGCATTACTTTATGCATTTGGTTCAAACAATTTGACAGCTACCCCATCCTTTGTCAAGAAACATTTTTCATTTGATAGATTAAATTTGATATTTGGATGCTTAACCCAGGGATTAATAGGGGCTTTCCAAAGAAATACATCGGTAGCAGTAGGACCAACCTCAGGACCATCACTATCCACATTTTTGTCTTGGACATTATTACAGATATCTAGTGCGCCTTCCTCCAAACCTTATGTTCCCATTACAACAACAGTTTTTGGCATTCCATTCCCAAATCTACTTACAATAAGCTTCATGCTTGAAGATGAAGATGACTCATAATCCTTTGGCTTGGACATAGAAACCTTCCGAGGAGTACTTGATTGCAAATTGTCCATACTTTCCTTACCTTTTCATGTCACATGAATCATTGACTTCACAAGAATACCAGTAGGTAATAAGCAATGGGGCAAATTTATATGAGCCGAACATAAGAGAACTAGTGTCAGAATCCAAAGATTTTGAATTTCGAATAACTATTGTTAGCTGATCTTCCGACATGACCACACTTCCCTCTAAAGCAAGAGGAATGCGACTAGGTGAACGAGGATCAATAGCATACTTCCGGCCGCATGATGCTGGACGATCTGCCGTCATCGCCATAAATTCTGCCAAGCAGAGGAATTTGAATTTTCGAAAAAAACTCTACTCAAAACCTGGAGCTTCTCTCTCTACCTATCTCTCTCTTCACTCGTTTCCTAGGGGAACTTAGCCTCAACTCTAATGAAGGCATCCATAATGACAAACTCGGGGAACATTCGAACATGTACCCCATATGGAATTCGTCCCTCATGAGAGATTCCTCCTTTATGGTGAACACTTTCTATCTCTTGAAAATTTCTGCTTTTTAGCTTAAAAAAATCGATTAACTTAAATTGATGAAAATATTATTGTTTAAATTTATAACATATATTTTTAAATTTATATACATCAAATTACACCCACTTTGTTATTTCTTTTGTCTTAGTGCAAAATTTATATTATGTTGTATAAACTTATTCTTATCAAATGAAAAGTGCTAAGTTTGTTACACATTTCCAATTTATTTCTTTATGATAATCACGTAACCAAAGAATTTTTATAGAACAAGAGGCTAATGAGAGTTTTGTGAAATTCACTCCATTGAAATAGTGGAAGTTATGTTTAAACAATGATTTTGATTAAGTGATATATAGAAGGTGAAAAAGGCTGAGTAAGAGCTGATGGAAATATTCTAAAAATAATTTTGCCATCCACACATTCCTAAGTTCAACACAAACAATTTGCTCGATAAACTTGAGGATGTACTCGGCACAATAGCTTATTAGCACAAAATATTCTACACAAAGAAAACAAAAACATATAAAGTATATTTCATTCAATAGTTTTTGAAGGAAAATAAAGTTTTTTATAGTGTTGGAAGGAATTATTATCTTTATTTACTGGACCTTCTTTGCTAAAAATTTTCATGCTAAAGAGTCATCATAAAAACTTTATGACTAAATTTATGTATTTACCTTTTATGTTATTTTTCTTCGAAGCCTTGCCTCCACCCCAATCTATAAATAAGATGTTAAAGGGATGCTTACAATAAGGGATTTGTTTTGACCTCTCTAGTTTTGAACAATAAAATCATCGATATTCTCTCTTATTCTCTCCTCCTCTCTCTTTTATGGTCTCTATTTCTCGTAGCCAATTTTAAGAATAAGATCTGTGTATCACCCACAGAAAAATTTGGATTCAAAAGTCCTCACTTTAGCTAGTCTTGATAATAAAGTCAAGTTGTCTCCTGTAAATAAATTTGGATTCAACATAGTACTCTCATAAAAAAAGGGTTTGTATAATTTTGACTTAAATCTGATAATGATGAATTTTTATTTATTGAATTAATTTTAATATATTGCAACACATAATCAATTAATCAACATTTGAATTACAATCAACTCAATCTATTCCAACCAATATAAAACTCATTTTAGCTAAATTTAGGATAGAATATATTTACTCAAAATTTCTCCAACGCGCACCAACATTCATCTTCCTATGAAGTTAGATAAGATAAAATAAAATTTTATCTTAATTTCCTTTTTTCTCTCTTCATCCTATTATCAAATCCTACCACCGTCAAACTAATTTAAATCCTTAGTTCAACACGGGATTGAGATTCAACATGAACTGCAGCAATCATCACGGGATTCAACATGAACTGACAACAGAATATTCATTGCCTCTACTTGCCGCTGGAATTCAAAAATAACTATCTCCAACCGTTCAAAGTTTCACTTAAGAATTAACAATGAATTCAAAGGAATAGATCAGTTAATGATCAGTGATCCATGACAGGGAAAAGAAGTTTTTTATTTTCATGTTGTAGCTACGAGGAGATTGGATGGAGAGCATAACCATCAGGATATATACATCATCACAGTAAATATGACCAATACAGCTCAGATATATTAAGGCCGCGATGTTTAAACCCCCACAAATAGAAATCTCATGAGTTAAAAATTTGATTTCAATACATAGTTCATTCCATAAGTGTAAACCTAACTTAGCCTAGCAAGAAACCTTACCTTAGCCTCTTAGAATAGGTTGAATAGGACTAACATTGGAAGGACCATATATTGCATCATTCAATTTTAAATCAAATTAATTTTTGTTTATTTATTTATTTTTATTTTATGGAAAACACACAGAGGGGCCTACGCATTAATTCAAGAAAAAATTACACAGTCCTTAAAAGAGACCTCAAGCTCACTAATGCTCGAACAAGTTACAAAAAGAAAGCAAAAAAGAAAACCTAAAAGCTCGAGGTCCCTGGTAAACAAAATTACAATTAACCCTATGTACAATCTATGGTGCCCAAGGACGGGCACCCACAAAGTTGGAAAGAACCAAAAAGCGGCAACCATATCCAGCTTCCCTTCCAAAGTGAGCTCACTACAAACACTTGCACTAACAAAATTCTGCAAAAAAGGATGAATCCCAAGATAGACATAGCAAAAAATGAAAGCGAGGTCTAGCAAACCAATCCCAGCAGTTATCAACAAAATAGGTTTCGAAAGAGCTGAACTAGGTATTACCAATTACCAAAATAATATCCACCAAATAGCAGGAATACCACAACATCCAGGCACAGAAACAATTACCAAACCAGACGAAAACAAGACCAACAAAAATGATACCGCAGACGAAGGGCAGTAGATAACAGAGGGCCAGAACAAGACAAATCACCATGGAAATAGCAAGATCCTGAACCACTCGGATGGCATCGCCCACCAGCAACACTGAGACAAAGCAACACAGAGTATAATTACCAAACCAGAAAATAAGCCCAACTAGAAAAAACCCAACAATAAGAAAACCACAACACCAGCTCAACATGGCGAATCATAACCCCGTGAGATAGCTTAGGCCCCCAAACACATGAGTGCCAAGACAACCAAAATTAGAGCCCAAAAACCCTCAAAATAAGGAATATAGATGTTCCAGGAATAAGAGTAGCACCACTCAGCAAAATCAACAACATAAGAGCTCCAAGAAACCCCCACCCGCAACACCCCAAAGCCCTCCATGATAGGCCTATTAAAGTTCACCGAGCAGCACATAGTAAAATTGATAGTTAAGAAGTAACCCCACTAGAAAACCTCAACATCAAGGACAACATGATAGAACTAAATAATAGAACCAAAGGGTTAAACATAACAGCACAGGAAAAGCAAGCCCCCCAAACATCTGAAGGCCAAAGGAAAAAAAAAATGCCACAAGACCCAATAGAGTCCAACACTGAGAGGCTCCAAAAAAAGCCCCACCAATAAAGGCCCAAAACATCCAGGGAAAACTTGTTGGGACTCACTGAGAAGCAGAACATGTTGGCACCCAAAGAGAAACAAGGCAGTAAAAGAAAAACCTAAACAGAGTTAACCTCCGGCAAACTAAACAAGGGAGCACCCCCAAGGAAAAAAAGAAAGGACCCATAATCTCAAGCAAACCAACCATATGAAAACCTAGAATAAGAGATACCAATTTTATCTAATCTTAAAAACCCTTTTAAAGGGAAGGGTAAGTTAGCAGCTTAAAAATTAGTGAAGAAAACCAAATCACACACAAAGTTGGCAAGACAATTAGCACAGACAATTATACACATGAGAGAAGGAAACATTAACAAAGATCAACAATTATTTAATATCTCTCACAAGATAAAAAAGCACAAGATTGCACACCGAATCCTCCACTTTATTTAAACATTAAATACTATAAGTAGAGTCAGCTTCAACCCCCATGTTAGAAATATCAAGGTACATACATAATCTCATCCCATAAAGAATAGCAGAGAGGTCAGCAAAGTTCACATTGCAGTTCTGTAAGGGACCCACAAAAGCCATTACAATTATCCCATGACTATCCCTGATAATCCCACCACACCCCGAGCTGGAACCTTTAGCAACACCACCCACATTCAATTTGTAAGAATTATTAAAGGTTTGACCCAGTAAACATACCTAGATTCAGAAGGAGTATGATCCTCTTCCAACCTGAGGCCTAAATCAGAAGCAATAAAGTAATAATTCTTAAAGTTCTTGATAGAAATCAGATTAATAGGAAAAGGCTCAAAACTTTGTCTTTCACATTTTTGATAATCCTATGATGGTTTATACCAACACCATTAAAAAGAGAGTTATTCCTATCCATCCATAAATACCACAAAATAAGAGAAGGAATAATATTTCTAATATGGCCCTTAGAATTGACAAACCAAGAGTTAAGTATAGCGTTAATAGACAGAATTGCATTAAAGAAATTTAATTTGAAAATATCATAAAAAAAGTCTAGGTTTTAACAGCTAAAGGATCCAAAAGAAAAACATGATGTATATTCTCCACATTATAACAACATTGGCATTTGGATGACAAAATAAAACCTCTTTTAGTTTAGTTATCATCAGTAGGAATGAACCTATGTAAAATTCTCTAGATAAAAATAACTACAATAGAAGGAATAGTTTATGCCAAATCATGGAAAAAATATTAGTAACAACATTCTTAGTTTTAAAAGCATGCCATGCATCCTTTAATCTAAAAGCCCCATCTTTAGACAAATTTCATAATAAAAGATCATTCAAATTAGTGTTCAAGAGGAGGTTAAAAATTTGTTAGAGAATTGAATTAGGAATCACATTTGCAAATTTGTCATAATCCCAAAAGTTATCAGTAATGAAAAAATTCACCTTAATCGCAGTAGTGGAAGAAGTATTAGTAATAGAACAACATTGGCATTTGGATGACAAAATAAAATCTCTTTTAGTTTAGTTATCATCAGTAGGAATGAACCTATGTAAAATTCTCTAGATAAAAATAACTACAGTAGAAGGAATAGTTTATGCCAAATCATGGAAAAAATATTAGTAACAACATTCTTAGTTTTAAAAGCATGCCAAGCATCCTTTAATATAAAAGCCCCATCTTTAGACAAATTTCATAATAAAAGATCATCCAAATCAGTGTTCAGGAGGAGGTTAAAAATTTGTTAGAGAATTGAATTAGGAATCACATTTGCAAATTTATCATAATCCCAAAAGTTATCAGTAATGAAAAAATTCACTTTAATCGCAGTAGTGGAAGAAGTATTAGTAATAGAACAACATTAGCATTTGGATGACAAAATAAAACCTCTTTTAGTTTAGTTATCATCAGTAGGAATTAACCTATGTAAAATTCTCTAGATAAAAATAACTGCAGTAGAAGGAATAGTTTATGCCAAATCATGGAAAAAATATTAGTAACAACATTCTTAGTTTTAAAAGCATGCCATACATCCTTTAATCTAAAAGCCCCATCTTTAGACAAATTTCATAATAAAAGATCATCCAAATCAGTGTTCAGGGGGAGGTTAAAATTTTGTTAGAGAATTGAATTAGGAATCACATTTGCAAATTTGTCATAATCCCAAAAGTTATCAGTAATGAAAAAATTCACCTTAATCGCAGTAGTGGAAGAAGTATTAGTAATAGAACAACATTAGCATTTGGATGACAAAATAAAACCTCTTTTAGTTTAGTTATCATCAGTAGGAATTAACCTATGTAAAATTCTCTAGATAAAAATAACTGCAGTAGAAGGAATAGTTTATGCCAAATCATGGAAAAAATATTAGTAACAACATTCTTAGTTTTAAAAGCATGCCATACATCCTTTAATCTAAAAGCCCCATCTTTAGACAAATTTCATAATAAAAGATCATCCAAATCAGTGTTCAGGGGGAGGTTAAAATTTTGTTAGAGAATTGAATTAGGAATCACATTTGCAAATTTGTCATAATCCCAAAAGTTATCAGTAATGAAAAAATTCACCTTAATCGCAGTAGTGGAAGAAGTATTAGTAATAGAATCAATGGAGTGATTACCAAACCAATGATCTTACCAAAAAAAGTTGTTCCCACCACCAAGCCCCCAAGAGAGATGAGGCTGAACAACCCAATTAACCTTACAAACTCTTTACCACACTTTAGAGTCACCTTTGTTAAAGGAGGAAATAGTGGGATACCTACCCACGTAATATTTGGCAAGCATAAACTTAGCCTAAAGGCTCACTTATACTCGAAAGGCAAATCACAACTTGAAAGAAAAGGCATAGGACAAATTAAACATACACTTACAACCCAAGCCACCCTCATCCAACACACCACAATACTTGTCCAAAGAGGACTAGATTATTTTAGAATTACTATTATCCCCTTTCCAAAAAAATTTATTGATAAGTTTATCTATTGCAAACCATCTGAGTAGGGTGAAGTGTTTGGAAAGAATAAAAAGGGAGAGAGAAAAGAACAATTCTAATGAGAGTAAGCCTACAACCAAAACTCAAAAAATTAGAATCTCAGGAAAAAAGCTTATTTTGCACTAAAGTAATCAAAACATCAAAAAGAAAAGTTTTATTTCTACCTTTAAAAAGAGGAATTCCAAGATACTTAATAGGTAAGTGGTCTTGTGCAAAACCAATCAGGGCTTTGATAGCTATAATACGAGTATTAGACACTTTGTTGGAGGCAATAAACCAACACTTATGCTGGTTCAAAGAAAGCACACTAACAATTTCAAAGTTGTGTAAGAAATCCAAAAGTCTATTAATCCTATTAAGAGAAGCATTCACAAAAACAATAAAATCAACGGCAAAATATAAGCGAGAAATAGGAAAACACCCCAAGGTTCTAAAATAGAGGCTAGGGTGACTCTCAAAGAGGTTGGCAAGCCCTCTAGAGAGATACTCAACCACAATAATGAAAAGAGCAGGAGAAATAGGGTCACCCTATCTTAAACCATAAGAGGATTTAAAAAAACCAAAGCTTTTTCCATTAATAATAATAGAAAAATAAGAATCTTCAATGAAATTTCTGATAAGATTGATAAAAACCAAGTTAAAACCAAATAAATGCAGAATATTATAGAGAAAGTTCTAATCAATGTTTTCATAAGCCTTAGAAATATTAAATTTTAACATAATGTTACTACATCTCACCCTATCATCTAGGTCATGATAGAATTCTTGAGCCAATATAATATTATCAATGATAGCCTAACCTTTAACAAAACCCATTTAATAGGGAGAGATAATTTTAAGAAGAATGAAGGTTATGCAACTCATAAGAATTTTAGAAATCAACTTACTAAAAAGGTGCAAAGATTAATATGTCTAAAATCATTCCAATTACTAATAACGTTGCTTTTGGGAATAAGAATAATAGAAGTAGATGTAAAAAATTTAGGCATGGCCTGGCCAATAAAAAACTCCAAAATAGCAAACTAAAGATCAGTAATAATAATATGCCAAGCTTTCTAAAAAAAATATATTGCTAAAACCATCCGGCCCAAACACAGAGTCACCATTCATGCCATGAACAATCTCTTTTAATTCCTCTAAGGTGTTGTATAAAGAAAATCATTATCTTCTTGAGAGATGAGATTAGGGATAATAGAGGGAATATTAATATGCCTAGGACTAAAATCCTTATTGAACTAGTTTAAAAATGTTGAGCTGCCAAATTAGCAATTTTCTCAACATCCTCAGTAATAGAACCATCCTTACGATTGATTTTATTAATGGAGTTTTTGGCAAGTTTCCTCTTAACCAGAGCATGAAATACTTGGTGTTGTTATCACCTTCAACAAGGTGCTTCACAACCACTTTTTTGTTTCCAAAAAACATTCTCGTAAACTTGTAATTTAAAAGGCACTCTTTAGCCTCCCTAAGGAAAACAAAATTATCATCATTAGGAGACATTTGAAAGTTAAATTAAAAAGTGTTCACTCTATCTTCTGCATTCAAGATATTGGAACAAATATTTTTAAAAACATTATGATTCCACTAATTGATGACTTGTTAGATTCTTTTCAATTTAAACCAAAATCTCTTCATGCCCAGAACAGAGCTATCAAGGAATAGAAATAGTGTTAAAATCACCACCTACAACTAGGGCAAGTTACAAATACTCTGAAAATTAGTAAGTTGCTCCAATCACACTTTTCTAATACTATGAGAAGAAGCAACATATATAAAAGAGGCATAATAATTCAAATTCAAAATTTTAATATTGCAGTGCAAAACTTGAGTAAAATATCTAATAATATCAATCTAAATAGGATCCTTCCATCGCACCCAAATTTTATTTCTAGAACTTGAAACAGAATGCTTAAATCTTAAAAATCTAGTAGTACTAAGTAATTTAGAAGCATTAATAATAGGTTCAAGCAAAACAAGAATAGAAACATTATAAATATGACATAAGTTCTTAACCCTCAACCTAGAGGACGGAATCCAATGCCCTTAACATTCCAAATAATAGATTTTAAACATAAAAAAGAGCTAATGACTAGTTTACGAACAAGTGTTCTTAGGAGTTTGTAAAGTAAATTTTTTGTTTTTTCTACCTCTCATATTTTGAAATTTAATGTAGCTAGTGTCATTATCATCTTTGGCAAAATATTTAGCAGCAATATCTATATCTTCCGTATCAGTAAAACCATCACTATGATAATGAGAGTTTGAGGGAATCTTACTATCATTGTTCTTTCTCTATTGCCTTACCTTTTGAGGTAATTCACCCTCCTCAAAAATAAAACCATCCTCCACACTTTCTTTACTACTCATGACAAGCTCCGCATTTCCTTCCACAATTACTTGGCCATCCTCCTATTGAGGCTATTCACCCTCCTCCAAGGTGGAGACATCCCTTACATTCCCTTTACTACTCATGTCAATACCAACATTAATTTCCACCACATTGTGCTAATCATTCACAAAAAATAGAAATGTAGCAGTATTAGTGCAATTATTAGTGAACATCATAAAATCCATATCAAGCAAATTTTTGTTGATAACATAAGGACTAATGGAAGCTAAGAAAACATTATTTTGAGTAGTAGTGATAGCCAACATTTACTCATCCATATTTTCACAATCAGTAACTAAGATAATGGTTGAGTTAATATTATTTCCCTGAACACAAAAAGGAATATCCACATTTGGGGGAGGGGGTTCAGTATGAACACTGGAAGAATGTATTGGATCCTTAAAATTATCATACATTTTAAGAATATTGCCCTTAGCCTCAGTACCATTAGGAATCTCATGCTTATGATCAGCTGAAATAATAGCATTTCTTTGCAGTTGTTTGGAAGAATCTTTCACCTTACGAAGATGTGGAAGAAAGTTGTAACACTCATTTAAAACTTAACCATACATTTTATAATGAGAGAAAAGATGGATAAGTTTTCAATACAACTTTTTGGAAATAACCATTCAACTATGACCTAATTTATATTTCATTAGGATATTTCTTAGATATATCCAAATTAATTAGAATACGAGCCACTGACGAACGAGAGATTGAAGCTGTAGCTTGGTCCGTTTGCAAAGGTCTACTAAAAATAGATGCCAGACCAAATAGAATTTGCAAATTAAAAAAAAAATGAATTCTTAGGTTTGGAAG
The DNA here is from genome assembly GCF_001605985.2 of Dendrobium catenatum. Lineage (NCBI taxonomy): Eukaryota > Viridiplantae > Streptophyta > Magnoliopsida > Asparagales > Orchidaceae > Dendrobium > Dendrobium catenatum. The sequence goes on from NW_021319575.1 coordinate 244,682, forward strand.
AGAGATCCATACAGGAGAAATTAAAGATTTCTCTTGAACATCAAAATTTGGTGTCTATTTGAGTAAACACATTTGACAAGCTTAAATATCGTAAGATTTCCTTGAAAAAATTTGGCTATAATCAAGGTGATTAGAGAGTTGAATCAAAATATGCTTCTGATCTAGTAAGACGACATGAAAGGAGCCCGAAAGATTTAGGTTATCAAAAAAATTGTGAATGACATCTAGATTAGGACGGCGAAGAAGGAACTTGCCAACAATTGTTAAAGAAAAAGGAGCGGCTAGCTGAGAAACCACAACATCATTGAACATCAAAGCCAGAACACCTTTAAACGAAGTTTGAACAAAATGAAATTTAGTAGCAAATGAAGAAGTACTAGCCAGAACCTCTTGAAAAGATCAAGATTTGCCATTAGGAAATTAGGAAGTCGACGGGATGGATATCGATGGAGTCGTCATCCTCCAAAGCCACCCAAAAAAAAAAAAAAAACTCAAAAGAAAAATGCATAAAGAGCTAAGAAATGACCAAGGAAATAAATTGATGAGAAAAAACACAAAAAAACCCATTCCAGAAGAGTGAAACCACAGCTCACAAATAGAAACCCTAAATCACCAGTGAGTTGCCAGAGAGCATGGGTATGAGAATGTTTTTAAATTAATTTTTGTTTATAGTCATGACCATAGCCATCTTTAGGTTAGACTTAATCTAGGTTTAATCCTACTTGATCCAAATGGACATGGTGGTAAAAGAACTCAATATCTTTCTCAACTATACAATAACATGTTTGTGTATTGTAATTTATCATTAGGCCTGTTATACTTTATTCGTGGGCTCAGAAATCCTTATATCCCTTTAAACCATAAACCATTTAGTGGTTTTCAACCAATTAATCTTGTTGTTTTTCCAAACCTCTTCAATAAGATTTATATCACTAAATTATAGGCGATTTGGTATGCTATTTTTTCTATTTTTTAGTTTTGTTATTTATGAATGTTCTAAACTTTTAGGTATGTTCTAAGACACTATAGATTTTGGCATTATTATGTGTAATATATTACTATTCTGCTGAAGGTTTTACCATTTGACCCAAATAATCCTATCAGACCTAATTGGTCAATTTAATATAATTATTACAAATAAACCATTCCAATTAACATGAGTGAACTTTCTATTGGTGAAATAGACTTAATTATCTCTTGGTTAAGCCAATTTACTCTAATTTACCAAACTTTGCCCTATTGACACTATGTGTTTACATAACCATATTGAACAAATTAGCTTATATTGATCAAACTTATGAGACTAAGAATCTTGCATATGTTTATCAAACACTAATTAAACTTAATTGATCCTTGATTGACCCAATTAGCCCAGTTGGACTATACCACCTAAGGTGATCTAAACACTTAACATTTTTGAACCTTTTGGTCTAAATTCACCAAATTGATTCCATTACTTAAATTAAATCATCCATATTATGGAAATAAATAATTAAATTCTAATTAAGCCCATGGGACAGTTTTGATCAAGCTTAGTCAATCTTTGATTAAGTTTAATAAAATCCAAAATAGTTGATATAGATTGACCTAATTAAACTTAAGATCCTAATGGTACAAAAATAAAATACCATGTAGTTTTGAAACAAATTCCAATTTTTTTTGGTTGAATATTACATAGAGAATATCTCACTAAAAGAAATACAATGAATGTAAATAGACATATCCATCAGATAACCTTGAAAATCCACCAAAAATTTTATGTTTCCTTAGATTTCTGATGGATTATTATCTGATGGTAAAATGTGTGTCAGAAATGAATTAGTAATGGAATATTTCCATCAGAAACTATTTCAATGGATTTCAACAGATTTTTGATGGATTACGAAATGAAAAATGCATTTTTTTGGGAGAATTCCGACGGAATGTTTTGCCATAAATTTTTATGGAATATTGGTAGAATCATGCACCAGTTTTCTATAGGAAAATTTGTAGAAAAATTTTGCTACTGTCTTAATACAAAAAATTATGTATAAATCTTCTAGTAGAAATTTGCATAAAACTTGTAGCAAAAAAAAAAAAAAACCCTCTCCTTTCAATTATTCTACAATATAAAATAAACCTTATAAAAATAGTAAAAATAGTTTAGCTAGGCAAATATTTCAACATTATGTAAAAACATTAATAAAATATTAATTAAAATATGCTCAAACTATTCTCAAGCACTACAAAAGTTTTATAATTACGAAACAATTCAAAAATACAATTATACATTGGATTTAAAAATAAAAAAAAGATTTTAAAAACATTCTATTCCTATGATAAAATTTAGCCAAAAGAGTAACATATTATCTCAAGAGACAAATATGATATTCTACAATAGCATTCAAAAAAGGGAATATGCCCTTGATAATCTTACTATTTTTATAATCAAATACTATAAGGAGAATAACATATCATATTGAAAGATGAACATAACTTCTATAATTGTATTTATACATAGAAATGATAAAATATTTTACATCCTTGAGAGTTTTTTTCTACATTAAGAGATTAAGATAAGATTGATTTTTCTATTAGGGTTATAAGTTTCCCATAAAAGAAATCCTTTATGGTTTATTATAAAACTCTTAAGAATAGTCTCGATTGGAATAGTGTCTAAATATTCTATTATGAATCCTCAAATTTGATTGATTTAAGATTGAATAGTTCTTTCTGGATGGTAACGGAGAAAAGGTAAGGAGTAATATGATTCTAAGAAGCTCATAAGTGATCTAGTCTATTTTATGTTAGACATTAGTATTTTAGAATGAGATAAAGTTTTATGTTTGAGTTGATAATTAATTAGAATGTTGAGATTATATTCCAAGAGGGTCAGGTCTTACGATTTAAGATATTCCTTCAGACCTCTCTAAGGTGAAACACTACAGGGTAGTGATTTGAACCTAGTATAAAAGGATGCAAGATTTTTTAATATGGAACTTATATCTATAAACCATTGATAGAATTTAAAAGAAAGACAAACACTACTGGACTTACATTTGCTTAGACTGAAATGCTAGATAAACACCACCTAACAATTTAAAACCATGAATATGATATTTATGAAATAAAGATGAGTAAGATGTTGTTTATTTAAGTAAGAAGTTTTATTATTCAGATATTCTAATTAGGGTTGGTTTGAATATGTAGGAATTTATACCCACTTAACTAATGCAAGTATAACCCATTTTTATTTATTTAAATCTTTTTGAATGAATTAATATGGATCTAATATAAAAGAAAAGAATGGTTGATTTTTTTAAAAAAAAAACCAATAGCACACAGACTCTAACCCTAGGAAAAGTAGGTTGAACCTAATCGTTTAGGCCGCCCCTTTCTTATGCTGTAATGTGTGAATTTTGTGTATGCGACATAAAAATAAAATGCATGCATGGTTATAAGAAAGTAAAGTGTGGTGTGTTTAGAAGATTAATTCAACGGATCCTAATAGCCTAATCAATAAGATATATAGGAAAATCACATGCATTTCAATAAACCTAAAACTAAAGTATGAATATATTTAATGCACAAGTGTAAAACATGTTAAACAATCAATGTTATTTTAAAAAAATTGAAATAAAGAATCAAAGGCCATAAAACAAGAAAACAACACTTTATAGACTCGTTACAAAATATAAGTAACTAGGTAAAAGCCTTTAAATTTACATTTAAGATCCCAATTGGAATGTCTCCATAAAAGTTGATTTTTGGTAAAGCTTATCAGTTACCATTATATTTAACACAAGGCCTATTGGGAAGTAAAAGAATTAAACTATAATCTTAAAGATGTTGAGGGAAAAAAATTAATATAGTTGAATAAGTTAGAAGAGTTTAGATTGAATGCTTATGAGAATTCTAGGTTGTATAAGGAACAAATCAAAAAATGGCTTGACCTTAAATTCATTAGGAATAAATATGAACCTGGATAGGAAATACTTCATTTTAATTCAAGATTGAAATTATTTGTTGAGTTGTTAAAGTCCAAGTGTTTAGGACCATTCAATGTTGTGAAAGTGTATCCTTATGGAGCTAGTAACATTAGGGATAATAAAACCACTCAAACATTCAAAGTTAATAGACAGAGATTAAAACCATACTTAGGAGGGGAAATAAAAAACCTTGGGAGTCCTTTGAAGTTGGCTCATCTTAGATAGAATTTTGTATGGTCTGAATGAAAATTATTAACTATATGCTTTTTGGTAGGCAGCCAAAATCTATTTTGTAATATATGAGTGTAATGTTTGATGTATGCATATTTTTCATGAGTGTGATTAGACTTTGCTAAAGTTATATTTGATATGTGCATATTGTTTTTAAGTGTAATTAGAAGTTACTTTGGTTTTGTTTGATGTGTGCTTAGTAGTTGATGTGAAGTGTTTTGATAAACTATACCTATGTGTTAAACCTTTTGTGGAAAGCTGGAATGAAGGCCATAACACTAAGTTCCTGAGTGCCACAACATTAGCTCTATTCTAAAATTAATATTATAATATATCATTTAAATTCACACGAACCCACCTCGCCAACCAAATCACCCTCAAAGTGTCATAATATTCCAAAATCAAGCATTATAACATCAATATCTTGGGTTTGATCTCACTTAAGTCATCATGTAGTGCTTCCCAAGTGCCTCAATCCTACTCTTACTCTTAGCTAGCTTGTTAGGTGAGCATCACTGTGGTGTTCATCCCGAAACATTTTAGTGCTCACACAAATCAAAAGCTGAAGTAGAGGTCTAGTAAAAAGCCTATAATTTTGAGTTCCAAAGTATAACATAAAACCACCACCTGACCAAAATGTAATAACACTTGTCCCATCTTTGACCAAATTAATTGTTTGATTGAATAAGCATGCAGTGCTCCCACACCTAGATCCATAATTCTACAAACTCTATACAGATAAATCATAGCTATATTCTGCTTCACCCTATCTTCCAAACATGAAAATTTTTTTTTTATGTGTGCTCTTGATTCTATTCAACTTAAATGTTTCATAAGATTACTATTGCCAGTAAGAGTTCATCTTCATCTTTTTCCTCTTTTGATACGAACAGGTTTTTTCAGTACTGTAGGTGAGAAAAGGTACAATCACTCAATTATTTACAAGAAGTTTATCCTTGGGAGAAGGTTTAGTAGTTTGAAGGGGGAAATAGAGTATATAATAGCCAATAAAAATTGGGAAACATTTTGTTCTGAGCACATTTCATGCATATAACCTAATTTTCATGAGTTCTTTGTGAATGCAAAAGATCCCTAGTATAATGAGGTCATGAGTTCTTTTAGCAATGTTACTATAAATGGGATCTATATAACCTAAAACTTTAAGGGTGAAGACTATGATGCCTTCATTAAAGCACCCCTATAGATTATACTAACATTCTTAAAAGACTTATGGTTCCCCACTAAAAGGTGCCCAATGAAAGATTAGGGAGGGAAAATAGTAATCTTCATGGGCTCTAAACTCACTCGTGTTTCAAAGGATTAACATTACTTCATTTTAATGAGGTTAATAATAAGAACAAACATTGGTGAGGTAACTAAGGATCGTGCCTTTTTGAATTATGCAGTTATGAATAGCATTAAAATAGATGTAGTGAAAGCCATTTATCAGTTCCTCCTATACATGGTTAGGGGCACCACCTTTGTAAGATTTGGTCATCCTTCCTTAGTTTTGAATATTGTATTTAATGGTGGGTCTTATGAAAGCCCGTGGAAGAGTAGATCTTCTCCATTTTGTAATGGCTAAGAGTAAATTTTATCTTTGAAGACCTCTATTAGAGAGCCTATGAGGGATGTAGTCAGCCTAGTTAATCTAGTTAGCTTAGTTAATTCAACCTAGAACCTCTAAGACCCTAGTGTTAAAATTTGATTGGGTTGTTAAGCCTAAGCTATTATCCCAAGGCTAACCAAGAAGGGGGGACAAATTGGTAATTTTAAAACTTTTTCTTGGATTTAAAATTTGAAAAACTTCGATTCAATTAGCAATTTAATTAAGATTTTAAAAACAAAAATTTCAACCACAGAATATAACTTGCATTAAATAAAATGCAAAAATTAAAAAGACATAAATATTTATAGTGGTTTGGTCAAACACGACCTACATCCACGCCCTGAAGACTCCCTCTTCAGGTATTGCACTATTACCAAAATGTCTCTCCTTTTTCCCCCACAGCAAGGCGAATAAGCCTTTATAAAACCTCTCTTCCACCAATCCCCGGTGCGACAGAGAATCGTCATCCTTTCACATTCTCCAAGTGTCGACAGAGAATCGTCGTCCTTTCACACTCTTCAAGTGTCGTTAGAGAATCGTCATCCTTTTACACTCTCCAAGTGTTGGCAGAGAGCCGTCATCCTTTCACACTCTCCAAGTGTCGATAGAGAACAAGATCTTCTTCTAAGATCTTCTCATGAGCAATCTAAAAAGAAAAGAGGAAGACTGATAACCAAAATTATAAAGAGATCCTTACCTTTGAATAACCTTGTGAACCCTCACACTTCACTTGAAAAAAATATCTCTCAAATACTCTCTCACTCACTCTTTTAAATGCCCTTGAAAAAAACATGAAGACTAGACTTTTTCACATCAATTTTAGTGGACCTTTTATACTAAAGACATGAAAACCATAAAAAAACTAAAATTTTCAAATTTGAATGTTCATGATCGTACAATACGATCAAAGTTTATACATATGAACAATTTAAAAACTATTACGTACGAACCTCTTATGAATTGGTATGAATAAGTTCTTACACGATCATCGTCCGGTACAAACCAATTCATCTAGTATGAATTGTTAAAACATGTTCACATTCATCAGGACAAAATGTCGGGATGAAAAGGGGCCTCAAAATTTTATACTCTAGATGGCTTGTACGAATGGTGATCATACAGAACGATCCATACTTAAAAAATATTTTTTTAGCGAACCTCCATTTCGTACTCTGGAAGGCATGTACGAACTGGGTTCATACTGTACGATCTATACTTAGAAAAAATATTTTTAAGTGAAAGGGGACCCATCCATTTCTTACTCTCGATGGCATGTATGAACTGGGTTCATACACTATGATCTATACTTAGAAAAAATATTATTGAGCGAAAGGGGACTTGTCCAGTTCGTACTCTGAAAGGCATATACGAACTGGGTTCGTACAGTACGATCCATACTTAATTTTTTTTTTTTATTTTTGTTCGTTTGATTGCTTGTTGGGAAAATAACTAAACAAATCATCATGTATGAAGTTCATTTGTACAGTACAATTAGTTTAAAAATTATGAATTTTAAACTCTCCCTCGGTGTGTGTGTGTGTGCGCTCATTTACTCAATTATAATCACACTCTCTTAGACTCAAGAAAATAAAAAATACAGACTTCAATTACAATTAAACTCTAAACTAATCTTGATTTGAAGTCTTTAATAATTCAGAATATGATTTCTTTGAAATATTCGTAAACACAAGAGCAATACAATTCTACCAAAATATGTTTGGAGAAATAATAATTAAAGCAATAATATTTGAAATCATTAAAAATATACAAGTTGTAAGAATATAAATAAACAAAAATTAAATAAGAACTATCTCAATAATCTCCCCCTTTTTGATGATGGTAAAATAATTATTACTTGAATAAAATTGAATACCCTAAATTTCTCCTTAACTTCCCTTAATTGAATAAACAGTGAATATAATAAGGGAAATATTTTAAAATCAAATGATTTTTTTTTTTTTTCATAAATGACAAAACACAATAGAACAAACCACCAAAAAATAATCAAATGCAAACAATATTTCTCCCCCTTTTGACAACAACAAAAAGAAGGAAGAAGGGAAAGTTGAAATGAAAGAAGTCATTTTAGAAACCTTTAATAATTGATCTTGAAAGAGATTGAACTATAATTACAATAACAAGATTAATGTCCATTAGATAAAAATAAAGATTTAAAACATTTAAATTAAAATATAATATAGACAAGAGAAATAGATCAAGGTCATGAAGCATTCTAGACAAGAGATAAAGATAATTATTGTAAAAGTGACGAAATGAAGATTTGAAAATTTCAATTTTCAATATAAAACATAATTGAAAATTAAATTGATTTGAATTTGAAGATTAAAAAATAGAGGAAAGAACATCTTCAATTTGCAACATTGCGTATCTTTTCAAATATGTTTGGCACACTTTATGTATCTTTTTGAATTTGGGCTATTTTTGTGCCTCTTTTTAATTTGAGTGCCATTACGCATTCTTTCAATTTTTTGTACACATTATACATTTTCTTTTGAAACCCCTTTATTTTAAATGATATTTCCAAGATCAATAATCTATTAACTCAAATTTCTCTAATTATAAAAATAATTATATTGAAAAGAGAAATAAAAAATAATAAGACATCAAAATAATAATAATAATAATATTTAAATTATGTATGCCTAAAAAGAACTTGAGATTAATAGTCTTAACTTGATCGAGTTATAAATTAATTTAAATTTTTGAAAAATTAGATTTCATAATTAAATTAATTTTTATATTACAATTTTAATTTATAACACTTTTTAGATTAATTAAGACAAGATTAACATATAGGAAAACTAACATTTCATATAACGAACAAAAGCAACTAACAAAAATAAGATATATTTTATTGATATCAATTTAAAGATGAGATACCTTGAAGCATAATTGATATCAAATCATAACACAAGGACAACAAAATATCAACACAAAAGTTAAATAAATACAAGTACACAAAGCATCCAAAATATCACTAAAATCAACATATCTCAAAAGACTGGCTAAGAAAATATACAAGAAGTACATCTAGAAATCTCAAGTGCCCTGATCTAGAGAATGAGGCTGGTTGAAGACAGAAAAATAGCTGTTTATCATAGCTATCTTAGTGTTCATAGATTCAAACTGTCCTCGAATCCAACCCGTGTCGTGCTAGTATTGTGCATCCTGCTGGTTAAAGTGAGTATGAATTTGATCAAAATATTGATCAAAATGACTCTCTAATCGGTTAAAGCATTGGATCATCTCCTAAAAGTAAGATCCCTGAGTAGGAGTAGGAGTTGGTGGTCCCCCTTCTCCCTCAGTATATTCACTTATATTGTCATCTTTCCTAAAAAGTGCTTAAAATGAAGCATCAGTGAAGTAAATTGGCATTGTAAGTAGAGGCTCAGGATGAACAAGATTGTACTTCTTCTCTAAGATATAGGTCACTAGATATCCTAAAGCAATATTCTTCTTCCTCTTATGAGATGTATGTCCAATTTTAGAAAGGCTATGAATATAATCAAGAATAAGTTGGGCTTCATCTATTGGTTGTTCAATCATGATAAGATAGGTAATAGTGGATAGAAGAGGGGTAATGCTAATGCGATCATCCGCCTTAAGAATTATTGAAGTTCTAAGGACATGCTAAATAATCCTTGTATTTTGGTGTAAGGTATAGATCATAGGCAAATGACCTACTTGAACAACCCCTCTAAGAACTTTGTTTATTTTAGACCAGTCAAAATCAGATTTAGAGGTCAATGTGTTTGCTCTAATTCCTTGAGTTCTTAAGTGTAAAAAGGTTCCTATATCTTCCTTTGTGATTTCTACTTATTTCATTAGAACATATGCTATTATCCTACTCTCATCCTCACTAAACGTCATGTTTGCCAAGAAGTAGTGAAATTTTTCTTTATTATAGGCATGGATTAAAGTTAGAATGAAGGCAAATTGGGTTGAGGCAAAAAGAGGCATTACTTGAAAGTAGATATCTTTTTGGAGTAATTATCTAGAAGGAGTAATTTTAGCAGAGACAAACCTAAGGAAAGAATCCTCATTTACTCTAGATAGAAAGTTTTCATCTCGACTCCTAGAAGATGATCCTTCAGTGACTTTACCATGCTTGCTAGAACTAGTCATTTCTTAAGATGAAAAGAATTGGAAGAGGCTATTTAGGTGAATGAAAATGAATTCTAAAGCCTTCCTATTTAAAGAAAAATAACCATTCGTATGTACAAAAAAAGGTTTTGTATAGTATGATAGTTGGTTCATACATACAAAATAAAATTTCATATGTACAATCGTATACGTTCAAAATGAAATGACTTTTTGTAATCATGCAAGTTACGAAGCATCCTTTTGTACAAGATTTTTAACCAGACAATCGTACAGACAATCAGGTGTTCACCCAAGATGAATGGTTATTTAATATCATTTTAAAGATGTTTAGGTTTGTCCCCCACATCAAATGACACGTGGTTCATACATACAAAATAAAATTTCACATGTACGATAAATTATAATAACTGATTCTTCCTATATAACCGTCTATGTGCATATAGACGAAGTAATACAAATCATTTAGGATGATATAAATATCATACAGTATGATATGTATTGGTAAAATAAAACTTTATGAATTCAGTCCAAATCAACGATTGACACGCTACAAAATTTTTACGGGACAAAAATAATTTCATACAATATAAATAAAACACTTAGAAAAATTCACACAATCATTAAAAAATAGGAATTTCAATATGAAAACAAATCTAAAACACACAAAATACATAAAAAGAAAAAAAGAAGAAATATACACACATAAACAAAATACAAACAATCAAAAAATACAAAAAAAAAACATAAAAATATATCAAGTTTGTAAAAGATTTTATTTAAGCATTAAGATCGATCACACCTAGCCTTGTTCTTAATGTTCTAAAAGTATCAAAAGCTAGTGGTTTTGTAAAAATGTCTGCAAGTTAATTTTTAGCATAAATATTGTTCAATTTAATTTCTCCTTTAGATATATGATCCCTAATGAAATGATGTCTTATGTTTATATGTTTGGTTCAAGAATGTTGAATATGATTTTTTTAAATAAAAATGGTACTAGTGTTATCACAATAAATTAGAATTCTGCCTATTGAAAATCCTAAATAAATCAACTATTATTTCAACCAAAGAACTTATGCCACATAACTTCCTAAGGAAATGTATTCATCTTCTACAGTAGATAGGACTACAAAATTTTTTTTTTCTACTGGACCAAAAAACTAAAGAATTTCCTATAAATTGAGAAGTTCCAGATATAATCTTTAGATTAACCCTACAACCTACAAAGCTTGAATCTGAATATCCAATTATTTCAAATGAAGAGCTAAACTTAGGATACCAAATTCCTAAGTTCTGAGTTCCCAAGAGATATCTCAAAATCTTTTTTACTGCTGTCAAATGTGATTCTTTTGAATCTCATATAAATCTAGCACACAAATAAACACTAAACATAATATCAGGTCTGCTAGTAGTCAAGTAAATTAAAGATCCAATAATTCCTCTAAATTTCTTTTGATCAATAGATTTTCCCTTAGGGTTCTTGTCCAATAGAACTGAGGGACTCATAAGTGTACTAATAGGTTTAGCATTATCTATTTCATACTTTTTGAGGATGTCCTTAACATACTTTAACTGACTATAAAATATTCCTTCCTAAATTTGCTTAATGCTAAAACCTAGAAAGTAACTAAGATCTCCAATTAGGCTCATCTCAAATTTACTACTCATTATTTCAAAGAATCATCACAAAGATTTTTATTAATAGATCCAAAGAGGATATCATCAACATAAATTTGTATAAAGAGTATATCATCTCCCAATTTTTTCAAAAAGAAAGTGGTGTCCATACTTCCTTTTTCAAAAGATCTCTCAAGTAGAAAAGTGCTCAACCTCTCATACTAAGCCTTAGGTGTCATTTCAATCCATATAATGCCTTTTTTAATTTAAAAACATGATTTGGATATTTCACATGAAAGTTATTCAACATAAACATCCTCTTATATCACCCTATTCAAAAAGGAACTTTTAACATCCATTTGATATAACTTAAATCCTCTAAAACAGGCAAAGACTAACAAAACCCTAATTACTTCAAGTCTCACTATAGGGGTAAAAGTATCATCAAAATTAGTTCTTTCAATTTGATTATACTCCTTAGCAACCAATCTAATCTTATTTCTAATAATAACTCTTGAGTCCTTCATCTTATTTTTAAATACTCACTTAGTTCCAACTACACTTTGATCCTTTGGCCTTACAGTTAATTCCCAAATATCATTCTTTACAAATTGATTTAATTCTTCTTGTATTGCTAAAATCCAAAATTCATTCCAAAGTGCTTAATTTACATTTGTGGGTTCTATTATTGAAATAAAATTAGAATGATTAAATTCTTTGCTACGTCCACGCCTAGTCCTAACACTCACTAGGTTCACCAAAAATCATTTTCTTAGGGTGGTTTTTAGAAAATTTCAGATCTCTATGCAATAGGTTTTCTATCTCCATTTTTTCTTCCAAATCAATCTTCTCAATCTTTTAAGAATTATTTTATATTTCATCGTCTTCCAAATTTGGCTCTTTCAAATTTCCAAATTCATCAAATACGGCATGTGTGGTCTCCTCAATTACTAAAGCTCTTTTATTAAATACTTATAAGATTTTCCAACACTAGAGTATCTAAGAAATATTTCTTCATTTGATTTTGGATTAAATTTTCCTAAGATAGATTTTTCATTATTATGTATGAACACCTTACATCCAAAAATATGCAAATGTGACAAATTAGGTGTTCTCCCCTTAAGAAGCTCATAGGGTATTTTGTTCAATTTTGACTTAATATTTACTCTATTCAGAGCATAACATGCATTACTGACCACTTCAGCCCAAAACTATTTAGGAAGTGAATATTCTGCCAACATGGTTTTAGCAGCTTTAATTAATATTATGTTCTTTCTTTTGACTACCCCATTTTGCTAAGGGGTTCTAGCTGCAAAAAAATTGTGATTAATCTCTTTTTCTTTATAAAAATCCTCAAAATTTTCATTTTCAAATTCATCGCCATGCTCACTTTGAATAGTTAAAATCTCACACCCTATTTTCCTCTAAATCTAAGTAAAAAAATCTCTAAATTCCTCAAATGACTCACTTTTATGAAATAAAAATTTAACTCACAAGAATCTTGAGAAATCATTTATAATCACAAATATGTATAAATTCTCTCTTAGACTAATAGTGCTAATCAATTCAAAAAGATCTATATGAATAACCTCTAAAGGTTTACTAGTTCTAAGATCCTTATTGGACTAAAAAGAGGACTTCACCTATTTTCCTAATTGATATGCATCCCAAAGGTGATCCTTAGTAAAGTGTAGTTTTGGTATACCTCTAACTAAATCCTATTAGGTAACTTTTCTAAGGTTTTTCATGCTAGCGTGATAGAGTCTCCTATGTCATAACCATGAAACATCAGAAATAGTTTTCAAACAAAAAGTATTAAGAATTTTAATATAATTTAAATCTAGTATATATATGTTGTTTACCCTAATTCCATGCAAAACATCATTTCTATTTATGCTTAATATGCAGTTAGTGGAAAAAAAATTACACAATACCCTTTATCACATAGTTGGTTATACTTAATAAATTTTGCTTTAAGTCTTCTACAAGCAGTATATTTCTATGAAAAAATTTTGCAAGTTTCCGATCATATCAGTTCCAACCACTTTCCTAGACGTGTTATCTCCAAGTATAATATTGCCTCCACTTCTGGCTTCCAGTGATATAAATTGCTTAGTGTCTTAAGTCATATGCTTTGAGTAACTACTGTCCAGGTACCAAATGCTCTCATGAGGCCTTGTATAAGAGTGTTTCTACAAAATAATCAAATGTTAGACTTGGGAACCAAAACAAGTTTGGGTTCTCCTTTTGGCAAAATAAAACTAAATGCATATATGATATGACTAGGTTTATGCATCTTAGGTCTCCACACTAAATATGTTTTTTTATGTGAAGTACAAGTATGTGCAATATGTCCAATCATCCCACAAGAAAAATATTTAACACCAGGAAATGGATTTCTCAATCTTCTATAATTACTCTGTCTTTTCCTGGTTTCTAAATTTTGGATCTCAAAATAGGATTCATAAAGTCTTCAAGTGTTGGGGGTTTCTTATTTTCTTCAAGAGCTTTATTTTTAATTTAAAGAGTGTGTTTAAATCTTCTAACACATTCTTTCAAAATTTAAATAGTGCTCTCTACTCTCTCATTCATCCTTAAAATCCTTAAATTCTTTTTCTAATTAAGCATAGGATGATTTTAAAAGATCATTCTTTTTATTCAAGTCGTCAAATTCATCAAGTAAGCTCAAGTGGTTTTTATCTATCAGTGCATGATCTTTCCTAAGAATTTCATATTCTTTCTACAATTCTTATATTTATAGGTTCAAACTAGCATGCATTTTCTTAAGTTTTCTATATGCATCATGAATTCTTTCAGAAAATTCTAACAATTCAACATAGTTTAACTCACATAAATCTTCTAGATCTGATTGATCAAGATTATTTTCCATTAATCATAGATTGGTGACTTCCTCCTCTTTTTATATTTCTGATGAATCTGAAGCTGAATCCGCTTAAAAAGCTCTTTGAAATCTCTTCTTGCCCTTCTTCACTTTTGCTTTCTCCTTAACCTTCTCCTTGTTAGGAGTGGCTTTTAGATTTGAGCAATTTGATTTTATATATCTAGATTTCCTACATTCATAACAAATCACATCATTAGAAACCTTAATATTTTTATTAAACTTACCTCTGTTCCACTATTAGCATCTCTCTGCTTTCTTTTTAGAAAACTTTTAAATTGCCTAGTCATTAAGGAAATGTCATCCTCATCCTTAGGTTATGATAAATCAGTCTCTGATTCCTCCACTTTTAGTGCAATGTTTTTTTTCCTTTTGCTGTTCACCTACATCAATCTTCCTTTGACTCACTCCTTGGTCATAGGCAATGATTGAACTAAGGAAATTATTAATAGACTAAACATTTAAATCTTTAGACTCTATAATTGTAATTATTTTAGCATCATAAGAAGTAGGCAAATAATAAAGAATTTTATTAACCATTTTAATATTTGTTAGTTTCCTACCTAATATATATAAAGAAGTGACTATTTGTGTTAATCTTATGTACATGTTAGAGATGGATTCATTAGGTTTAATGCGAAACAATTCATAGTTTATTCCATATGTCCTTTCCACTTTCACAAGTGGAAACCGACATGTAATCTTCAAACTTAAGTGCACAAAAGAAACTATTTAAACATTTTGCATTTAGTTGTGATATGTCACATTCTTCTATAGTCTAGTCAACAAAGGGTGTTTTAACTCTAATGCCATCAACTAATCTAGTTGGCCTAGTATACCCTTCTTGAACTAAGATCCACATGTGATAATCTAAAGACTATAAAAATGTTGACATGCATGTTTTCCAAAAATTGAAAGGAATATTGTCAAATAATAGAGGTCTAGTGATCAAATATCCTTTGGGTGTATTTCAAGTCTAAACTTATAATTTTGAAAGTAGTTTAAAAAGTAGTCTAAACTTATAATTTTAAAACAAAGCTTTCATACCACTTATTGAAACTTGATTAGTTTTTTAAGCCTATGCTATTGTCCCAAAGCTAACCAAGATGGGGGTGAATTAGTAATTTTAAAATTTTCCCTTGGATTTAAAATTTGAAAATCTTTGATTCAATTAGCAAGTTAATTAAGATTTTAAAAACTAATTTTTCAACCACAGAATATAACTTGTACTAAATAAAATACAAAAATTTAAAAGACACAGATTTATAGTGGTTCGGTCAAACATGACCTACATCCACTTCCTGAAGACTCCCTCTTCAGGTATTGCACTATTACCAAAGTGCCTCTCATTTTTCCCCCATAGTAAGACATAGAAGCCTTTATAAAACCTCTATTCCACTAATCCCCAGTGCGGTAGAGAACTGTCATCCTTTCACACACTCTAAGTGTCGGCAGAGAACCATTATCCTTTCACACTCTCAAAGTATCGACAGAGAACCATCATCCTTTTACACTCTCCAAGTGTTAAAAGAGAACCGTCATCCTTTCAAACTCTCCAAGTGTCCGCAAAGAATCAGATATTCTTCAAAGATCTTTTCACGAGCAATCTAAAAAAGAAAAGAGAAAGAGAACCAAAATTACCAAGAGATCCTTACCTTTGAGTAACTTTATGAACCCGTCACACTCCACTTCTAAAAAATCTCTCTCAAACACTCTCTCATTCAAATTCCCTTGAAAAAAAATTAAGATTAGACTTTTTTATGTCAGTTTTAGTGGACCTTTTATACTAAAGACGTAAAAAACTATCCAGAAAACTTAAATTTTCAATTTTGAATGTTTATGATCATAACCAAGATAGGGGTGAATTAGTAATTTTAAAATTTTCTCTAAGATTTAAAATTTGAAAACATTTGATTCAATTAGAAAGTTAAATAAGATTTTAAAAACTAATTTTTCAACCATAGAATATAACTTATAGTAAATAAAATACAAAAATTTAAAAGACACATAGATTTATAGTAGTTCAGTCAAACTTGACCTACATCCACTTCCTAAAGACTCCCTCTTCAGGTATTGCACTATTACCAAAGTGTCTCTTAATTTTTCTCCATAGTAAGGCAGAGAAGCCTTTATAAAACCTCAATTCCACCAATCCCCAGTGCGGTAGTGAACTGTTATCCTTTCACACTCTCTAAGTGTTGGCAGAGAACCATTATCCTTTCACACTCTTAAAGTGTCTACAGAGAATCATCATCCTTTTACACTCTCCAAGTATTAAAAGATAATCATCATCCTTTCACACTCTCCAAGTGTTGGCAAAGAATCAGATATTCTTCAAAGATCTTTTCATGAGCAATCTAGAAAGAAAAGAGAAAGAGAACCAAAATTACCAAGAGATCCTTACCTTTGAGTAAACTTATGAACCCTTCACACTCCACTTGTAAGAAATCTCTCTCAAACACTCTCTCTTTCAAATGCCCTTGAAAAGCATTAAGATTATACTTTTTCATGTCAATTTTAGTGGACCTTTTATACTAAAGACACAAAAAACTATCCAGAAAACTTAAATTTTCAATTTTGAATGTTTATGATCGTACAATATGATCAAATTTCGTACATATGAATAGTTCAAAAACTGTTGTGTATGAACCTGTTGTGAATCGATACGAATCAATTTATACATGATAATCATCCGGTATAAACAGTTAGAAAATTTTTACATTAGTTGGGATTAAAAGGGACCTCTCAATTTTGTACTCTGGAAGGCATGTATGAATGGTGATTGTACAGTACGATCCATACTTAGAAAAAATAGTTTTTGATCAAAAGTGGACCGATCCATTTCGTACTCTGGAAGGCATGAATGAACTAGGTTTGTACAGTATGATTTATACTTAGAAAAAATATTTTTGAGCGAAAGGGGACCCGTCCATTTCATACTCTGGAAGGCATGTATGAATTGGTTTTGTACAGTATGATCTATACTTAGAAAAAATATTTTTGAACGAATGGGGACCCATCTATTTCATACTTTAGGAGGCATGTATGAATTGGGTTCGTACAGTACGATCTATACTTAAAAAAATTTTCATTCATTTTCGTTTGACTGCTCGTCGAGAAAATAACTAAACAAATCGTCCCATACAAAGTTCATTCCTACAGTATCATTAGTTTAAAAATTATGAATTTTAAACTCTCCTCCGGTGTGTGTGTGCTCAGTTACTCAATTACAATTATACTCTCTTAGACTCAAGAAAATAAAAAAATATAGACTTCAATTATATTAAACTCTAAATTGATCTTTATTTAAAGTCTTCAACAATCTGGAGTATGATTTTCTTGAAATATTAGCACACAAGAGGAATACAGTTATACCAAAATATGTTAGTAGAAATAATAATCAAAGTAATAATATTTAAAATCATAAAAAACATACACGTTACAAGAATATGAATAAAAAAGAATTAAATAGAAACTATCTCAACACCTAGGAGATCAAGTAGCAATTCCTAGGAATCAAGTTGCTAGTTTTTAAAGTTATATGGATGAGAGCAAACAATATTAGTAATAAATGATCCATATAATGGATTACATGATGGACATGTAATAAGGGAATTGTCAGTATGCTTTAGAGTTCAATGAAGAGCTAGTGCAGATGATTAGAAATTACAAGTTATTTTAAGGTGCAGCCCTTGTGTATGTACCTTCTAGGTGGTGTGAGCTAGTACCAACACTAGTAGCATCAACAAATAATGAGGGAGATGATGGTGATGAGGAGAGAGAGAGAGAGAGAGAGAGAGAGAGAGAGAGAGAGAGAGATAGAGAGAGAGAGAGAGAGAGGATAATTTTATTTATTTTTATATTTTTTGTTAAATTTTAGTTTTTAGTTATTCTTGTATTTTATCTTCTTGTATTTTTATGTTTATTGAAAGTTTTAAGGTAAGAATAAAACTAATTTATTTTGTCCATTACAAACTTAACATGTATTACTTGCTTTTATTATTCTTACCATTCCTTATATTATTCATCATTATACTTTATAACTGTCATGAGTGTAAATTTTGAATTATTGAAAAAATAAGAAAAATAGATAACTTAAGGTGATTAATAGGATATAAGAGGGTAAAAAATAAAAATCAAATAACCCAAATCAATAACTAATAAATTTATTACAATTAATACATCCTAAAAATGAAAACTTCTAAGGAGCGCCTAATACACTTGACTAATTACCTTTAGATTAATTGATTAAAGGTTTGGTGAAAATATTCTATTTAGATTAATTAGAATGATTACTATAAGAGTACTTATGTAAATGCAATTCTTGCAGTGAACCTTAGATAATGATAAATTAGGTTACATAAGAGGAACATGGAAACATGTATTCAACATTATTAAGTAGTACCTGTAAGTTTAACTCATCATGAAGTTTGTATGGAAAATAATCTAAGGGGAATTATAGGAATTATAAGACATAACAACAAAGCTTACAATTTTGTTTGAAGACAAAATAAATATGTAAATTTCTTAAACCTAAAATCATTACCCCTAGGTAAGCAAGGCAAAATTTTCATTTACACATTTAGGAGTTGAAGTTATAAGGAATACAAGTTGAAATGAATTTCAAGGCTACCTATGATAGGTTGTATTAATTGATATTTGCCATCAAAATATATTCTTAACATCATTAAGTTAATATTTTCTTAATTTTTCAAAATTCCAAAAGCATGCATTCTAGCAAAATATAGTACCCTATTAATAAAGTCCATGTGGATAACTTGATGAAAAGTAATAATTTTTGTTGGAGGGATTTATTAGTGAAAATTATGTTATGTTTACATTATCATCTTTTACTTTAAAAGTGACTCAGTTGATGATTTTTTGTAGGATAATTTTCTTTGAGAGCTAAAAATTAAAGAAAAAAATACCAGGTTGATGGTGCTATAACTTTGCAGCAACATGACATTCAAGCCTTGAGTTTAGCTCAAGACAAAGAGCATGACATTGTAGCATATAACCTAGTAGTGCCACAGTGCCATCTTGAGCACTATAGTGCAAGATTTCCACCAATGCCATAATATATTGTTCTAGGTACCATAACATCAAATGACTAGTGTTTCACAACATAGTATTAGTTATAATAAGGGTATGACATGTTGATTAAGTCAGAGCACCACAATGGAGAAGATCATTTGCACCATAACTTTATTTCAAAAAGGAGCATCATAGTGCTATTGTTATCAACATCATGATGCTAGTGGTAGTTATGGGTCATAAATATAAATAAAATTATTTAGGGGGGTAGACAAATCTTACTCTTATAAGAAGTCTTATTTAGAGTCTAGTGGAGTAGATTGTATGTGTGTGTAATCCAAGGGAAGTGGAGCAATGTGTAAAGAGAGTCTATAACTAATGTTTGGAAGACATTCCTAGCTCAATCAATCCTTTATCATCTCTATACTTTTATTTGAATTATAATGAAGATTGCTTTTCTTTTTTAAACTATAATGTTTGGATAAAAAGTTTCTATGGACTTATATTTAGTTTAGAATCATGCATACATATATTTGATCTCAAAATTATTATGTACGTAATATTACTTATAATTCTTCCATGCTTCATTTAGATTGATTCCTTGCACAACTTTAAAATTTATTGTGATTTGCATCCTTGATGGAGGCGTAGTGGAATTAATTAGGTGAATTAGAATATATTTCTCCCATATATAGACATATGGTATATAGAAATATAGGACTCTTAAGGAGATGCAAAGTGCATATTTGCTAAAAACTCCAATGAGTTCAAAAAAAGATGAGGGGTTACTTATGCTCTAAGATGCAAAAAGTAGATATAGAAGATCAATCAAATTGAGCATGACCTCTTAACTAATAAAAGTTTAGAGCCTTCTTAACATAACATTTCTTTTTGATATACTTAGCTGATAACCTTTATTAGCACCACCTTTTAATTTCCATCGTAGGATAAGTTAAGCAATTAATAGGGGTAGTAATAAATAAATTTTTTTTAACATAACTAGTTATGGGAATGATACTCAACTCACTATTTTATTACTTTACATGATACATACACTTCCATAGATTCTAGTGAACACCCTTAATTGACATAGAGTGCTAGGATTGTGAACACACATTAGCAGATATGACAACATTTTCTTAGATGATACTTTTGGTTCATTGCCTGTGATGTTGTGTCACTAGTTATGATGTGTATGATTAAGGAATAACTAGTTTGGGTATATATCTATACTATGGTAGAGATATTCTTCTTGTAAGTTCCAAGATTATATCCTTTTACACTTATTTTTATAGGGGTTGTGCATCAAAATAAAAATGCCAAGTCAAGCATTATTATAAAGAAATAGATGTTGAATACTACATAGTCATCTTTATATATTGTAATACATATTATGTTGGTTATTTATTTTATAGCACTTTTATTTTATACAAAATTAAATTTATTTTAGTTAGGAAAAATTTAAATGTGCAATAAGTTATAAGTACAGGATAATAATTGAGTATATTTTTTAGTATTTAAGATTAATCATCAGTACTTGGGACTAGAATTTACTATGAACATAAGATTAATCCAATGGTGTACATAATTAGATAGGCCCGATGTACACAACTTCAACCAACTAGCAAGGACTATGAGCTTGAGATTCATATGCAGTTTATGGTTATATATATATACACACACACACACACACACACATAAACTACATGCACTACCCTTAATATATCCATTTAGCTCAAAGGCACTCTGTTTATTTGTTTGTTTACTTTCATATACATAAATTATGGGTTGCATACATTTGTACTCTTTACTGGTGTGTGTGGTTTATTTGAAAATCGCATTAATACTATAGTCCTATAGAATAAAATATTTTTCTTATCAAATTTAATAAATTAATATTAAACTTAAAATCAATTAAAAAAAGATATATCTGGAAATTATGGCTCATAAGAGTTCCCTTTTAATAAAAAAATACTAATTTAATATCTTTTAGATAAAGTACAAAGTTGAGCTTGCTAACGATCAAAACCCAAAATGTTGGTTTATATTCATAAATAGTCATTCTCAATGCATATAGAAGTCTCTCACTTAGTGTTTGATAACTCACATGCATATCAAATTTTTTAGGATAGGGAAGTAGTAAATAGGGAGTTTCTCTTCTAGGTTAAGTTACATAGAATGCTAGGTTAGTCAAACCTAGATCCCTCTTAGGCCACAATAACATGCTTTGAATTAGTTCAAATGGCTACTTTGGTTTACCTTTTATTGCATCACTAACATGCATACATCATCGACATATTGATGTTTACTTGACTCAATGGTCTAGTTATACATTTTAACTAAACTTTCTATTAACATTGTTGTCCCAGAATAATCATGCTAGTTTGATTATACTTTTTACTCCCCTTAGTTACTCCATATTGGTTAAGAAACTTGTCAAACTTATCATGACAGTTTTTGTAAAGTATCCTTAGCAATTTTATGCCTTTATGACTATACTATTCATCTTCTTAGTCATAATCACTTGAGTAGAAAATATTTAAAACAAGTATGCTCTTTTATCTATCCTCATCTTTTAAAATTATTATGCTCTTTTGGATGTATTATTTTAATTTGATCATGCTCTTTTGGTTAAACTTTTATTATTCTAGTTATGCTCTTTTGATTAGAATATTCTTTTTTTAGCCATACACCTTTGGTTAGACAACTTCCATTCATGACTCTATCATATTTGTTGGAGCTAATCCTAGTAGTGCCACACTTGTTTAATTCTACATCTCTACTAGTGAACCTTCTCACTGGTTCTTTTAAGTCTTAGCCATAACACTTATTTATTAAGTATTGTCCATACTCGATCATGCTATTTTGACTAAGTCATTTATCTCTTATAATTGAGTATTATTTGATGTAGAGTATATACCTATATTCATAATGCTCATTTTCCTTCTAAGTGGATGGCCTTTGCTTGGATTAGTCCCTCACCTTGCACAACAGGAGCTTTTCTTGAGTGTTTTAAAACTTTTCATCTTTTAAGTGTTTATGTAACTTTTAAATGCTTGAACATAATACTTCATAGTTAATGGATTTAATTATCTATTTTCATATTAGTTAAATTTACATATTGAAAAGTGTAAATTGAGTGCTATTTAAGTTATTTAAATTCAGTGAAAATATGTTGTTCTAGTTATATTTGTACATGAAATGTGCATGAAAAAGTAAAAAGTTACAAGTGTTGGACAACACCATAATGCCATCAATTATAATTTCATAGAGCCTACTTGATCACTGCCTAAGCAGCAAATTCAGACATGGGTGTGTTGACCTTCTCTGTTGTCCAGAGCCAAGGCATCACAAATGTCAGTGTCGTAGTGCATCATAGCGCTGTTGCACCTAGAATTGGCATTGCAGTATTAAATACAAAAGATACATGCTTAATGGTGTTCTAGAGTAACATTTAAATTATGGCTTTACTGATGTGCTAGTATTTATCAAATTTAAATTATGACTTGACTCCTTTTCCTTGCTTCTCTTTTTATAGTTCTCTTTATACATTTAGGTCGCCTTCTCCATGAAGTAAATCAACTCAAAACCTCATTCATCCTCGACATTTATCTTAATGAGCCAATTGAAACTTGGGCATATTCATTCTCTTTTGCCACCAACTATTATCGTTGGTATGTGTTGGGCTGGACTAAAAGAATTTGGAGCTATTAACACGTGCTCAAAACTAGATTTCATAGATTTTAAAAGATATAAAAAATAAAATGTTCAAGTAATTTATCATGAATATAATAATAAAAAAAAAGAATCAACACGTGCCAAAAAAGTATTGTCTAGTATAATATTAAAGGCCCAAGTATTATATTCATTTCAAAATAGATTAAAAAATTTTTATTTTCTATTCTCATAAAAAAATTAACCAAAATATTTTGATAGATTTTCTATTATATTTTATAGATTTATTACCTTATAAACTATTTGGATTTATTAAGGCATGGAAAGCCGAACTATATGGCTGAAGAAGGTCGAAGTGTTCCCTGCAGTACCGGACATTTGGATGCAATTATGCAGTAGGGAGTCAGTCTTCGTTTCAGTACTATGAATGCGACATAGCAATAATTGGCGGTCCCGCACAAAAAAAAAAAAAAATTAATTATTCTCATTTCTTGCGCAAAAATATTACACCAATTATATTTCTGTTCGCGTCGCCATCGTGGAAGTTGAGAAGGAAGATTGTGGGCGAGGGATTCGATCCATGTGTTGTTTTTTTCATATTATTTCAGTTAAACTTTTCAAATAATAATACTAAGAGAATATTAATGCTTATTATAAAAGTTTTTTTTTTTAAATAATGATTGGGTTCTATTAATAAATTCAAATTTATGAAATGATTATAATAATTGTAATCACATGTATGCCTTTCGAGATATTTAACAGGAAGCTAGCAGGTCATAATTGTTGAACCCCATGAGTTGGTGTGCACTAGGATTTTGATGATTACAACTATTATTAGTTATACTAATTACTTATCTTATTATGTGTGCAAGAAACTTGTTTTTTATCTAACATTGCAAGAATGACACATGTGACGAATTTAGGGCAAAGGACTAGGTGAAACCAAAAGAATTAAACATGAGGTAAATATGTTAGTACTATGAAGACCAAGAAAAAAAGTGTGTGTGTCAACTTGTAAATTATAATTTTATTTTTCTTGAGTTTTCTATATGTTATGCGTCTAGTTGGTTGAACAACCACAAGCTCACAAGAGATATAATAAAATAAAACAGAGTAAAATTAAAGTCTTTAATTTTCAAACTTTATTGCATTGTACGTTTTACATTGTCCTCCATGAAATGAATGTAAATTTTGTAAATTCTAAAAATTAAGTAAGATTAATTAACTAGAAATGTGAATTGAAAATTTGCATACCTAATCGTACAATACAATGAATATCATACTGGATGATCAACTATTCAAATCCATACTATGAAAATCCTTATTTTTTTATAAAAATAGGTAAATTCAAAAATTGAACAGTTAATAATGAACGAACTGATTTGTATATTATGGAACTTAAAGATATGTATTATGAATTACCTATTTCAGAACCTAAAATCAAGGGGATGAATTTTAGTTGATTTCACACTATATGTTCGAAATTGTATAGACCAAACAAACATTGAGCATGTCTGGCTAAAATCTATTCGGACAGGTCGATCCAATGCTTTGAATTGCCATCATTGTAAATAACATATTGTGTAATGATCATTGTACATTCCAAAATAATAGAGATCTTATTTGGACAAACATCATTGTACATTCCATAAGTTAGCAAGGTTGTTCAAAACACATTGTACGATCTGTCCATCAAGTTAAACATATCATGATTTTTAGGGTTTAATTTAGATCTTAATTTAAATACCCTTTTTTTCACTTTTAACACAAGTCTTTGGACATCTTAGGCTTTCTTGAGGGTGTTCAAGAGAGTTGTGAGAGAGGTTTCAAGACAGATGTACTATGTTGCATGAGGGACAAAAGGTGACAGATAGATTGGAGTGATAATGAGGGATTTCTTGAAAGGTTGTTGAAGAGACCAAGTTTCACAAATGTTGTCCTTTGTACTTTATGTCAATTTTCCTTGGTTATTGATAGGGTGAGGGCACTTGGTTGCAAGGGCTTAGGAGAGTAATGAGAGTAGACTCTTTTGTTAGTTGGAGGTTAGTGGTGAGGCATCTCCACTATGCTAGGTGTAGAATGAGGGTGCCTGCTTGGGAAGAGAAGGGTGTAAGGGTATTCAACAGTCTTTATGAATGAGAAAGGTTTCTTTGTGTTGTTAGGAGTAGAGGAGTGGTTAGTGAAATTCCCGAGGAGAAGATTCTAGGGAGTTAACATAGGTTAGGTTGACCAAAGTCTTTTTTTTATTCTTCTTTTTGCTTTATTTTAGTTCTTACATTTTTTTAGTTTACTACTTTGATATGTTGTGGTTACATGTGACTCCACTAAATAGGTATGAGTAATGGAAGTGTTTTAGTGCACCTGTCGAAGAATAACTATAAGATCTTCTAAACATTTTCTCTAAGCCTTAAACTTGTCAATAAGTAAACTATACATTAGTAATTACTACAACTACTGATAGAAAATTTACTAATTTGCCAATATTTACATTTGGTGGTAACTAGTTAATTTGCCTTTAAAAAGAGACAAATAAAAGGCACAACCATAAGATTAAAAATGAACCGGCTTGGCCTTCATACAAATTGGTAATTAATAAGGAAAGAATTTAGAAAAGAACTTGGCAATTAGAAATAAAATTTAACTTGGCAAACCTAAGATAAAAAATGGAATGATTTTAATTAAACTTGTTATGAAAGTAAATGTTAGTGAACTCAAAGTTAATGCTAGTGTACCATAGCTTCATGTGAGAATGAATGTATATTAGTGAGTTCTTATGTGGATATGTTGCATTGAAATAATTTGAGACATTATTGAAATTATCTAAGTCTAAGACTTGATGATGGTCATGAATTGTACTCATTTCTCCATTTACTCAATGAAAAATAGATAAAAGAGTTTATCATAACTTTTTATGTGTCATGTATAAGTTGAGCTCATCATGAGTTATCTTTTATATATGAGCTCAATGCTCAAAGTCATCTCAAGTGTTCCTCTCCTTATTCTAGACTTTACCGCCTTTGTGGGATAACCACCTAGACTCACCACCTATAGGAAACTTTCATTCTTCTCATTTTGATCTTATCGTAAAGGGGGGCGTCAGCCCATAATGCTATTCACCATTTTATTAGATTAACCATCACAATTTGTGAGCTCCATCTTATGTTAAACTTAACAATATTCTTGGGGTAACCACAAAGACTAACTAGGTATAGAGAACTTAGACATTAATCATTGTAAATCTTATTACAAAGGGAAAGTAAACCTATAGGACTTGGTAGATTGATGGGAGATAATCAAAACCTAATACTTGTTATGTAAGAACCCAAATATATAAAAAGCATTATAAATGAAAAATATGTATGATTGATGTTTTGATTAAACTAGAGTGCTTTGGCACAGTAAATGTGAGCATCGCGACACTATGTTCGAGAGCACTGTGATGCTAAAAACTTTCACCGCAGCATTGGGTTCTCTATTCTATAGTAAATATGATTTTATGTATGTGGTGCTATGGCGCTAGGACTGAGCACTATGAACAAATTTTTTTTTTAATATTTTTTCCTTAAATCTATCCCACCACCTCCCTCACCCCTCATTCGCATGGTTTGGTTTGAAAAAATAGAGGGGAGAAGAGGAGAGAGAAGAAGAGAGAGAAGGGTCTTTGGGTGATTTTTATATGACATTTTTTTTATAAAAAGTGTTCTAATTATTGTATGTAACTATCCTCTTTTTTATTGTTAATGATTTTAATTTTTATAGGTTTATCTCTCATAAATCTGCTAAAAATATATCATCTTCTAATTTGTCAGCTTTCAGCATATAAATTTTGATATATTATAGATTTAATCATTCTGAATAATTTTATATGATCTTTATTACTTTTTCACCATTAAAATATGTGTATAGAAATTTATTATTAAAATGGTAGGAAAATGACATAATGATAATAGACTAAAATGATGTACTATGATTGACATGATAATATTAAAATGTGATGTGGGATGAAATAATTAAAATGGTTAATATATATGTAAATGATGTACTAAAATGATACTTATTGATATGATAGAATGATGTACTGCCTGATATCGGATCAGAGATAAAAGTATGAATGATTGCGCTGATGCCTCAATGATAATAATACGGATAATCATGTTAATACCTCAATGATAAGAGAATTGATAATATTGATGATATCTGATACATACTAAGTGTATTTCCAATATTAATATATTATAAATAATTTTACAAGTATTGATATATTACATATAGTACTACTAGTATGTATATATATATATAGTTATATATATATATATATAGTATATATATATATATATATATATATATGTGTGTGTGTGTGTGGTGTGTGTGTGTGTGTGTGTGTGTGTGTGTGGTGTGTGTGTAAGTATTATATTATATATAATATTGTGTGTGTGTGTGTGTGTGTGTGTTGTGTGTATATATATATATATATATATATACAAACACACACACACCACCACACACATACATCACACACACACATATATATATATATATATTATATATACAATGAAAACTAATACGATTGACTTATTAAATGATAAACCAAATGCTATGATTGAGATTGATTGAATAAGATTGACAAGGAGTTATAAGTGCATGACAAGATACCCTTTTTCTGAATATTTAAGATTGTCTTGATATTTTATTGTTATTGTATTATCTCTTATATAACTTATAATATTGATCTCTACTACTGATTAGCAATTACTGATATGATTATAATTAATACTATTACTATTGTTGAGACTAATCACCATTACTAATATGAAGACAGTTCATTGTTATTGATACAGATCATTGTTATTGATACTATGGACTACGATGTGATGTGTTACTGAGTAATTTGAATAGATATTCAGTACATATATTGATGTATAGATTTCTTTGCATGATTTATAATATATTATTTCACTTATTCTTGCATTAGTTTCACTTGTAAGATTTTTGTTACTTGGTAAGCTATTCACTTAATTACATGGTTTAAATGATTTTTGGGTAAGGACCTATAACTTGAAGTTATGTATGCATGTAGTGATGTGAGTGTGGCTTTTATTTCAATTCTTTGGTTTATGTATTCTTTTATAACCATAGTGGTTATTGCATACATTATTTTAGACTTACCGTTATGATGTAATTC
This sequence comes from Dendrobium catenatum, assembly GCF_001605985.2. Taxonomy (NCBI): domain Eukaryota; kingdom Viridiplantae; phylum Streptophyta; class Magnoliopsida; order Asparagales; family Orchidaceae; genus Dendrobium; species Dendrobium catenatum. The sequence continues at coordinate 273,019 of NW_021319575.1, forward strand.
TAGATTATAAAATTATAAATTATTATTTTTAATTATTTATCAGTTTTCTGTAATAAAATTAATTGACTCTAGATGTTGATATTGATATGGTATTAATAGTTGATTTAATGAACATAATGAATTGACAAGATAATAAAAGATAAAAAAAAGAGAAATAGAAATTCTTCACTATACGATTTATGGGCATGGCATGTTATGTCTCATTATAATTATGATTGTTGACCCATAACTACAAATCATACACAACCTCCATTTTCTTGATCTAACCAGAACTACCCACGACCTTGAATAATCACCCCACTCATTGCACAAGAACCTCTTTGTTCTTCTTTTGTCACACAAGCTCAAAATGGAACTAGAGAAGGTTTGGGGACTTACCTTTCTCGGATGTTTGCCTCTTCCTGCAAAGCCACATTATTGAGCTTACCAACCAGACCTCCAGACATCTTCCTCCATTTTCTTTGATCAATCTGAGCCGAACTGTCACTCCAGACTTTGATCAAGTCCTAGGACAACTAGACAAGGTGATGACCTAGCCGTAGGGAACCAGGACAGACCTGTCCTGACCTCTGCTATGACTGAGCCTCAACCTCCGAACCAGGACTCCTGCACTCCGGACGCCTAACCTGCCTGACTTGACGCCAACCAATCTGTTTGGTTGCCTGTCAACCACTGCTGTGCATGAACCCCGGATACTAGACATGAGATCGATGGTTGTGGCTGATTCCTTCTTCCCCCTCTTTGATTATATATATATATATATATATATTAAAATAAATAAATAAAAGAAAAAGAGGAAAAAAAGGAAAGAGATATATGAGAGGATTTTCAATAGGTACAACAACAGAAAATAGAAGGAAGTCTCGGGGTTTGATTTGGTCTCTAGAAGCCCTCGGTTTTTGACCTTATCCGACTGAGGGATTGAAGACTTTAAGACTCAATCACTCTCCCTATCTCCTCATCATTGATTCACTACGATTGAGTCAAGACAAAAGGGCAAGTGCCCTCCTTACCTCCTGGCACCAAGGAGGGGATGCCGGGAAGCTACCAAATTTTCTTAAAAAATCCAAAACTTAGACAATTTTTTGAAAGATTCTAAAAACATGTAATTAATTATCTTAACATGGAATTAACTAATTGAACAAACATTAAATCAAAAATTAATTTTAATTTAAATTCATTTAATCAATTATGGGAAAAGGGATATTAAATAGAGCAATCGACAATAATGATCGACAAATAAACATCATCGACAATGATCTACAACTAATATGTAACCAATCATCATTAATTGGAGCATCTAAATGGCAATTCAAGATTAGACAATGTTCTGAAGCCCCTGGATATTGATTTGCTCCGATTGGGCATACTTGAAAGGTTGAGTGCCCTCCTTACCTCTCAATGCCAGGAACGGGATGCTAGGAGGCTGCCAAACTTTTCTCAAAAATCCAAGACTTAGACAAATTTTTAAAAGATTGGAGAAACATGCAATTATTTGACTTAACTTTGAATTAATTAATTGAATAAACATTAAATCAAAATTTAATTTCAATTAAAATCCATTTAATCAATTGAGGGAAAAGGAATCTTCAATCGAGCAATCGACAATTATGATCTACAACCAATATTTAACCAATCATCATCAATTGGAGCTTCTAAAGATCGATTCTGGGACCCGACAACATCTAAAGCCCCTAGTCATTGATTTGGTTCAGCCAGGCAAACCTGAAAGAGCAAGTGCCCTCCTTACCTCTCAGCTCCGAGAGGCTACCAAAATTTTCTCAAAAATTCAGGACTTAGTCAAAATTTTAAAAGATTGGAGAAACATGCAATTAAAATTCATTTAACTAATTAATGTAATTAAAAATAAAAGAAAGGGCAACGAAGATTTTCAAATAAGCATCAGCAACCAACCATCATCAATCGGAGCTTTCAAAGACCAATTTCGGGACACAATAATGTCTCGAAGCCCTTGGCTGTTGATTCGTTCTGGTCGGGTGGACATGAAAGAGCAAGTTCCCTCCTTAACTCCCGGTGCTTGAGAGGGATGTCGGGAGGTTGCCAAAATTTACTCGAAAAGACTTAGCCAAATTTTAGGGAAGATTGGAAAATGCTCAAATAACCATTCAATTTGGAAATAATTATAATGTTAACTAATAGATAAACTAAATGGCAAAAATTCCTAATTAATCAATTTAATTAATAAACTAATAGATCTAAAATTTAACCTGCCATTTAAATTAACTAATTAACATTAAAGTGAGATCTAAAATCTAATTAAAATTTTAACTAATTTAAACTTTAACTTAATTTAAATCTTAACAATAATTTCTTTCAATAAATAAATTGGACAAATCATCAACTCATTTAAATAGGCTATTTTAAATTTAATTAAAAAAAATACATAATTGAATTAACTAATATAACCAATTAAATTCCTTTTGACTAATTTGAAACCTAAATTAAAAAAAAAAAATCAAAACTTAAATTAAGATTAAAATATTAATCTTTTACTAAATTGGAGCAATCAAGAAACCCAACTTAATTTAAACAATGAATTAATTTTAAAATACATCTTAAAATACAATTAATAAACTCGAACAATTAATTTTAATTTAAAAACATAAGTTCGATTAAAAATTAGTTAATTGATTAACATAATTAATTAATGGAATTCAAATAAAATAAACATAACATAAAAATGAAATGTTTCCAATAACTCAATATGAGTACAATCTCTCACAAAGATCTCCAACTAAGCAGCTCTCTAATAGCTCTCCAACTAAATAACCCAAACACAACAACTCTTTGAGCAAAACAACACTCAATACAACTCTGAAATTGCTCTCCAGCAAGTGGAAGATAGCACAAAAGCTCTCTAATAGACTATCTCTTCAAACTACTGAACAACTACAACTGATAAAAAAATACTAGAAACAACATATTTTGTTCAACAAACACCCTTACGAGTTAATAGTCCTCTTATATCAGTTATATATTTGATATTCAATTTCAAGGATGAAGCATGCTATTCGACAAAAAGGGTTTTATTTCTCAAAAATTATAGTATTGGTGCTTCAAACCATTTTCTTCAACCCAAAGGCAAAGTACAACATACTTAATTCACCTATAAATGGGAGCATAAAACTTATAGTACCCACTACAAGTATATTATAATTCATCTATGAGCAGGAATAGGGAATTTATAGTGCCTACAACAACTACCTTGCAAGCAAATATAAGGAGCTTGCATCGAGCAAATATGTCCACCTACGACAAAGAATAGGCGCTTAAATGAAATCTCAGGTATTTTTTAAAAATAAAATCATTTGCATAAATGGATTATATTTAAGTATTTTAAATATGATCCCTTAAACTAAAATAATCTTAAATGTGCTCCGACAAATGTGTTGAAGTTATAAATACAAATGTTCGAGAATACTGCACAGGGTCAAATACTCACAAATGTAATATTCTATCTTTAAAATAAATATAACCCTCATGTGCTATGATCGCCACATATGATTCCAAAATCTAATGGTTCGAGAATGCTGCGAGGGTTTAATATTTATGTCTCATCCTCCTCCTCGAAAGGACTAGAGTCGACATGACCTAAATTGCAAAATACCTCCCAAATTCTTACAAAAATAAAAGTGCCTTTAACTCCACCTCGATGATGGCCGTGTTGATAGAAAATCTCATATGGATGGGTCAAATCTTAAATCTCACAAAAACATACATTCTTGAAATGAAATACATCTACTTAAAACATAAAACTAAAAATCATCCTCCTTCCTCAACCATTTGTCGGTGGTTACAAATTTAAAATTAACCTCAGTTCACAAAGAACAAATGTGTGTCAGGTGTATCACTAAGATTCTTCCTCAAATAGTCTCTTACCATCAAGGACATGGCACGTGCCCTATAATCAGGTAGTTCTACTATAAAATGGCATCATTATATTACAATTATAGTCAAAGCCTGTATGTTCCCTAATGATGTCAAACCCTTGAGCAATGGATCATATGATATATTCGATAGGCATAAAGCCCTATAACAGTTAAGGTGGATTCATATATATATCCTTAGACAAATACCAACCCAAGTTTATAAGGTATTCTTGGACGAAGTAACCCATGGATGCCAACAAGGTACCTTCTATCAGGTTAAGTTAACTATCTCCTTTGACTAAGTAGACTGGGGAACATGATAACCAAGGATGATGAAACCACGGGATCTTGATAAATCTCATCTTCATTCCCCTTACCACCAATTTTAAGTTCATGGTGATAAAATCTAAAACATAAAATCAAATTCAAACCCTAAAATTATTATTATTATACACTAGATTTATGATCCAGATGACCTCCTTAACGACTAGCCTAAATCAAAAGTTCTCTCTTATTATCGAGAGGGGTAATTAACTATAGGGGCTTGCGCTTACAGGAAACAAGAACTCATATCCAAATGTCCTTACAAAATGAGTGCAAAATCTCTGGGTAGTGTCTAATCTAAACTCTAATTTTCCTTTTGAAAATTCACCCAGAACCTAATCTCGTTAAAACTCTATGCCATCATCATTAAAAATATAAACAATTAGAAAAAAGAGACTAGCATGGAGAGGCAAGGACACACAAAATGGAATTTTTGGAGCCCACAGATTTTTTGGCGACTCCACTGGGATTGGTTTCTCTTTCCTTCTTTGGCTAGTTATACATATACTATAATAGCAATAAAATTATTTATATTCTAATAAATTCATTATGATTAGGGTTTTAAAATATATAAATTCATTATATATATATACACATTCATTCTATCTATTCTTTAAAATTTGAAAGTATGGAGTGATGTATCAACTTCTGATTACTAACATTTTTCTTTCATTTATGTAGAATGGAACTACAAAATATTCCCTTCACTGTCCAACTGGGATGAGGTGCTAGAATTCAGCTAGCTAATGTTGTCATCAACACTAGAGATTTTGAAGCCACTATACGATTTAGTAGCTTAGCATTTTCTGTAACTAATGCAAAGGCTTCTTCTATACCTATTCACGACATAATTATTCAAGGCCATCCTATGAGGCCTAATTCTACTAAAATTTATGCATGATGTGCTTATTCCGTGCAATAGCCACGAGGTGATAGAACTTCTACTGCTAAAGCAATTCAATAAAATAGGACCTCAGTCTTCGAGAGGCTCTCAAACCCCGAAGTTCTAACTATGAAAAAAACTGATTTCAAACAAAAGACTTTGCCAACCGGGTTATCTGCACCAGGGAAGGATTATGTAGAAGCCTTCTCATCTGGAGGAAGGCTCATAAGAAGGCAAAGGAGAAAATTGAGTACAAAGCTACGAGCTGAACAACCACTGTTAGTGCATCCATCAACACTCCCAGCCATGGAGCAAGAAGTTAATGTTCTTACCCTTAACAAATTTATAAATCTAAAATGAGTAAAGAGGAATAGTTTCACTGGAGAGCTAAAATAATCTTTCTGGGAACAACAATAATAAACTCTTATTTCTTAGAAGAAGAAACATGAAACTTTGTCCTCCATAATATGCAGAGTTCTGAAAGTTGAAAAGGAGAATGGCTTAATGAAGATGAGATATCAAGGGTCATTTAAAAAAAAAAGACTATAAGAAGCCCACCAAGAGAGTTACCATCTGCCATAATAACTAAAGAGAAATCAAAATCAACTCCATGCGATGAACATTAGAGTGTGAAACCTAGACCTTGCATCCATTAATCTACTATCAAAAGATCCCAGTGGAAGGGTAAGAAAATTTGGAGGCCAAGACCTCTTGAAAAAAAATTATTTGATAAGAAAGTCAATATATATGTGACATATGGTGCAGCTCCCCAGAGATCTAACTCTAATAAGAATCATCAACAATGGGTACCTATGAAAAAGGTATATATTACCAATGTTCGCAATAATCGACACCTTGGAGAGTCTTCCAAGGAATCCTATTGACAACCAACTTCAACCTCTTAAAAAAAGGTCAATTTTGATTGCACTCCTCTAATTGAAGAAGCTATTGTACCATTTGGAGAGCTAAGGATCTATTGGAAGTGTTGCTCTAAGATTCAAATACAAGAAAAAGATGTTGATGAAGACACAATGGAGGATGGGGTAGTATACATGGTAGGGCATGGTGATGAGCCATATCAAACATATGGCTACTGACAACGTAATAAAGTGGGGCCCACCTCTTTAAAAATAATAACCTCTCAAGAAGATCAAACTTAGTACGAGCAGTTAGAAGAAGAAGAAGTCCCCTTAGGTGATGGAAAAAATGATTATCAAGAAGAAGAAGTGCTTGCTAAGACATTAGCGCAAGCACAAAGGTGTTTGAAACTCCAAATGAAGGAGAAAGATAAGGAGGTATTAGAACTAACTAGTAAGATGACAGAAATGATGGCATAGATGACTATGATGATGTAGTTAATGTAAAAGAACATCATTATAACTCTTATATTTGCTCAGCTAGTTGATCATCAGAGATAGAATCAACAAGTTAATCAGCAGATATCGAGTACTATTCCTACCAATTTGCCAACTGACATAATACCCCAGATGTTTCGAATTCAAACCACACCTAAAGGGGGAAATAAGGCTGATTGACTTATCCACAACAAACTCACCAAAATATTACAAGTACATCTGAGATGGTGATGGCTTCCTAGCTCGAATCAATCATCAATAAAAAGATTAAAGTTGTCATTGCCTCAGAGAATATAAAGAAGTTTGTAAGAAAGGGTCACCTGTATCCAGCCGAGTACGATCAGGTGACATAGACTAAAGTCTACTCAGTGCCTGAATTTTGAAAGTTCATTAGGGATGTTAAGCCCTTAAGAACTAGCCCGAGACTAACCAAGAGGGGGTGAATTGGTATTTTAAAAATTTTATTAAGCAAAGCATAAAACTAAAACTAAAACAATTCACCACAGAAGAGTAACGGAAGCGGAAATTGAATGCGAAAATAAAACAAAGAAAGATCACACATGATTTATAGTGGTTCGGTCAAAACTTGACCTACGTCCACTCCTTGGAAGCATCCTCCGAGTATTGCACTAACTAAGTGTATCTCCTTTAGCTCCCATAGCTAGGCGCAGAAGCCTTTACAATAAACTCTTTTTCACCAACCCCTGGTACGGCAGAGAACCGACTCTTTTTGCTTCCTCTTGAAGCAGGTAGAGAACCTAGTCTGTTTGCTGAAGTATACCTCCAAAGAATCTCCCAAGGATGAAGGAAGAAGAACGGAGAAGACGACTTGGAATCTCACTTGGAGCAACCTTTGTGAACCCTCTCACAAACTCTCCCTCATAAGTTCCTCTCTCTCTCTCTCTCTCTCTCTCTCTCTCTCTCTCTCTCTCTCTCTCTCTCTCTCTCTTTCTCTTTCTCTCTCTCTCTCTCTCTCTTTCTCTACCTCTCCCTAGGCTCTCTCATATCAAGACAACAACACTCAAGGTCTTAAGCATGAGAAAATTTGGGTCCTTTAAATAGAATTTTAAGAACCGATATTATCGTCCAGGACTATCATCCTGTATGATCAGTACAAATTAAGCCCAATCAGCCTGGACGACATGGGACAATAAGAAGAAATTTTATTCACATCATCCAGGATGATAAAATATCATCATGTACGATTAGTTCAAATCACAGATTATTAGCCAGATAAATGCTCGGAAAGGTGGTCTGGACGATCCAAAATTAGCTTGATCGTCCGGGCCGATCTCACGATCGTCTCGGATGGTTAGTTCAAAATCAAGGAAAATTGTTGAGAACATCGCTCGAAAAATAGCTAGTCGATGTTTGATCATCCAAGAGCGACTATGGATTTTTGAACTAATCATCCCGGACAATCTTGCAATCATCCAAGATGTTGTGATCGTATCAATCAAGTCTTTTTTGCTTTCCTTTATTACCAGATTAATTTAGGCATAAGTGTGTTAAATTGTCCAGGCTGATGTAATGGATCGGCCTGGCCGATGTTCAAAAATAATTCTTAGCTAAATAGATTTGGAGGCTGATTCTTTCTGATTTGAGCCTATTGTCCTGAGTGATATAAGGATCGTCTAGGATGATGTGCTTAATGATGGCTGCCTTAACCAGGATGCCCTAATTATGGTTTTTATTTTTGGGCGGATTGTCCTGGCCGATATGACACCATCTTGGTCAATATGAACATCGTCTAGGATGATGTAATCAAAATAAAAAATAATTAAAAAAAATCCTCAAGTGTGTGTGTGTAAGGTTACTTAGCATCAGAAACCACTATTACAATGAACTCAAAAAAGGAAAAATTACAAATTGACTCAAACTAAATCTACCCAATCTTGAGCTGGCTTGAGTTGCATTCAATCTTGTGGACCTAAAAAGTTAGTAGCAAAGCAGTTGCAAATAATTATGAATGTTTGCTATCATTAAAAGTCTAATATATAAACTTAGATTTGCAACAATCTCCCCCTTTTTGATGATGGCAAACATAATCAGAAAGTTTTAAGCAGTTTTGATAGTCTAATGGAAACAGTGTAACGAAAAGTAGTTTACTAAATTGTAGAATCAAAGTATAAGGTATAGCAGACTACTCCCCCTTTTGACATCACACAAAGGAGGAGGAAACTAAAAAATATAGAATATAAACTAAAATAACCAAAACAAAAACAAACTACAGAAAATAGCATAATAAATAAAAAACTAAAGAAACGAGGGACCCTGATCATCGGATGGAGGAGGTGGTTGTGGTGGTGAAAAGTAATTAGTCAATGTGGAAAACTGAGATCCGAACTAGGCCATGTCTTGGTCGTGTTGGTGCTGCATGTGGATGATGTCCTCAGTATGTTGCTACTCCTATGCAGCAACGTCAGCCTCAAAGCGGGTCTCCCACTGATCAAATCTATCCAACAACTGATCCAGCTGAGAGTGTTGGAGGAGAGGAACAGGTGCAGGATGAGGAGTGGGAGCCTCCTCCTCCTCGCCCCCCTGAGCTTCCTCATCCCCTAGGTGGAGACAAGTACTATGAAGGATGTTGAAGGAACTGTTTGAGTAGAAGGGTTGCTGAAGGTCGGGAGGAGCAGGATATTGAAGGTTGTATTTGAATTCTAGAACATATGCAATGATGTGTCCTAGAGTAAGATTGAGCTTCCTTCTATGATCTGGATCTCGAATTATAGTCAAATGTTTGATGTAGTGAAAGATCAGGTCGGTTGTATTGAATTCATGATTGGCCATGATGTAAAAGGTGGTGAGTGAAAGAAAGGGAGTGATATAGATTCGGCAACCAGCTTTGGGAATCACGGAGGTGCGAAGGACATGCTGGATCATCCTAGCATCTTTAAGTAAAGAGCTAGTCTCCCCAATATGAAAGGGGGCATTGATATAATGAAGAAAGTGATTGGCCGTAGCCCAGTTAAAATCAAGATCAGAAATCAGGGTATGCAGCTTATCCCTAGTGGTGGAAAGCTGTAGCAATTCTACAATCCTGGTATGTGATCTCGATAGGGTGTCGATTCATATATGAGGTAAGAGCAGTGTAGACAGAATTAATTCGGAGGTTGGCATAAAATTCAAAGTGAAGTTCTGAATTAAAAGGGATTGCGAGAGTGACAATAAAACATAAAGAGGTGTGAGTGAAAAGGTCGAGTACCGGATAGGAGAGGAGGTTTGGATTGATTGATATGGAGAGAGTAATGCTGCAATCTTTGTATCGGTGGTAGGCAGTCTGATTGTCTGCCTCCCAAAATTGAGGGTCCAGCGTGGCCCTCAAGGAGCTTCCAGACGCGTGATAGGAACGCTTGCTGTTAGCCATTAGCAGAGAATAGCAAGGAACAGGAAAGAAGAAGCCAAAGGAAGAGTTTGGTGTGAAAAATATTGCTGGGCGGCTCAGAATTTAAAGGATTGGCCGGATCATCCAGGCTGATCGCTGGATCATCCAGGCTGATCGCTGGATCATCCAGGATGATCCGATGTAATTATTACAGCTGGCCGATTGGTAATAAAGGCGGTCCGATCGTCCGAGATGATCAGATATCATCCGGGGCAATTAGACACATGCGATCATCCCGAGGAGTCAGACTAGATGACTGTTGAAAAAGTAGATTGTCTAGGCCGATTATGTGGATCGTCCAGAATGATGCTCAATAATGGATCATACCGACCGAATTTAAAATGTTTTTAAATCATATGCCACATGTATCATCCAGGATGAACAATGGATTGTCGAGGATGATTGTCCAAAATTGTATTGTCTCGGGCAAATTTATAGATTTTAAACGTGCTGACACGTGTATCATCAAGGACGAATAAGTGTATCGGACGGGACAATTACCAATAAATGCATCGGCTAGGATGAAAGGTATCGGCCAGGACGATCAAGATGATTATAACAGAGGATTATCATATCATCCAGGATGATAATGGATCATCCAAGACGATGAAGAGCAGAGTAGATCATCCAGGATGATATGAATATCATCTAGGATGATGTGACAAAAAAATTAAAATATAAGGAAGGATGGAGATGATCATAGAAGGCCCAAAAATAATAAAATCTACTAAAAATAACAACGATAAAACATAAAAAAGCATAAAAACTTGCAAAGAAATAATTTTTTTTTTAAATCAAGGAATTAACATGATATAGTCTCCATGTGATTGATTTTAAAAATTTGTAAGTTAATGAGTTAACAACATCAAAAATCCAAAAAATGGTAACATATCCTATCATGTTAATCCTAAGCTCGGACTTCTTTTAGGGTAAAATCTTTTTTTTGAAATCAAAAGGCCTAACTAAGAAAAATCAATTGGAGAAGAAAAAGATATCCGATCAAGACTTGGTTTCAGAAAAATATCTTATAGAATAATATATCAAAGTAGTTTTTTACAATCATGAAATTCGTAATCAAGTCCTTGAAAATCTCAAGTGATACATGAAATCTTCTAAGTTTTAAGAGTTGGAAGAATGGAAGATAGCTTGCTTTTCGATGGGCTCATTTTATGCCTCTTGTCCATTAAATGGCGCACTTTATGCATCTTTTGATTTTTGATACACTTTATGTGTGTGTATATATATATACACTTTATGCATCTTACCCTTAACTTTTGCTTTTGGCATCATTGGACTTTTTTTATTATTTTTTGCAAGCAAGATTCTTTTCCAAAAACTCTTAAATATTATTAGTTGTTAGTATATCTTCTAGATATTAGAGAAGAAAAACTCACTCTCTAATATAGGGAAGAACAAACCACAAAACAGAATAAAGAATCATATGAGAGATGCATTGACAGGATAATGAGAGATCTTGAGTAAAAAAAAACATTTGATTATTATAAATATAAGCTAGATTATTGTAGCAAGGTAAAAAAGATCTCAATTGCAAAATCTAGTTGTTAATTTGAGATAGACTCTTGTTTCAAAAAGAAAATTTTAATACCAAAATAGGTTAGAGAAAGAGACACAATCAATGGTGTTTATACCCTTTAGCAGATTAAGAGATGTAAAACATTAACTACAAATTTTCAAGAAGGCAAAAATAAGGCATAAGATATCAATTCAGTGATGATTTAGAAAGCAAATAAAGGCATACAAAAAATAAAGTACTAAAAAGCAAAGAAAATAATTAAAAAAAATAAACAACAAAAAAACTAACAAAAGATAAAGTAGAGTTATCAGCAGATAACATATCAAAAAATCAATAGAAATTAAGTTCATGCATTAATGTCAATCTCACCCAATCTGATCCTTAAAGTGTTGAAAGTGTTGAAGGCCAGTGGTTTAGTAAATATGTCAGCCAGTTGATTCTCAGTTGCCACATGGTGTAACTCAATGTCTCCCTTAGTCACATGGTCTCTAATAAAGTGATGTCTTATGTCAATGTGCTTAGTCCTTGAATGTTGGATAGGATTCTTAGAAATGCAGATGGTACTAGTATTGTTACAAAGAATTGAGATGGTGCCTATAGGTAATCTTAAATTTAGTACTTATTGTTTTAACCAAAGGACTTGGGCCACACAACTTCTTAAAGTAATGTACTTGGCTTTAGCAGTGGAAAGGGAAACAAAGTTTTGCTTTCTACTAGACCAAGAGACTAAAGATTATCCTATGAATTGACAAGTTTCAGAAGTACTTTTTCTATCCACCTTACATCTTGCAAAATCAGAATCAGAATATCCAATAATCTTACAAGAAGTGTTGTTCCTAGGGTACCAAATTCCAAAGTTTTGGGTCCCTAAAAGGTATCTAAGAATTCTCTTAACTGTAGTTAGGTGGGATTCCTTAGGGTCAGCTTGAAATCTAGCACAAAGATAAATGCTAAACATTATATCGGGTCAGCTAGCAGTCAGGTAAAGTAAAGATCCAATCAACCCTCTATATTTCTTTTGATCAACAGACTTCCCACTTGGGTCCTTATCCAACTGAACACTAGAGGTCATGGGAGTATTAACTGGCTTGGCTTTATCCCTCTCATACTTCTTCAAGATGTCCTTTATATATTTTGATTGATTTAGAAAGGTCCATCATCTAATTATCTTATGACAAATCCCAAAAAGAAGGACAACTCTCTCATCATACTCATCTTAAACTCTATACTCATTATTTTAAAAAAATTCATCACATAGTCTCTTATCAGAAGATCAAAAAAGTATATCATCGATATAGATCTGAACAATGAGTAAATCATATCCTACTTTCTATAGAAAAAGGGTGGTGTCTATGCTCCCCATAACAAACTCCCTTTCTAGTAAGAATGTGGTAAGTCTCTCATACCAAGCTCTGGGTGCCTATATTAATCTATATAACATCTTTTTTAATTTGAAAACATGATTTGGAAATTTGGCACTCTCAAAACTTGGGGGTTGTTCTACAAACACATCCTCTTTTATTTCCCCATTTAAAAATGCACTCTTAACGTCCATTTGGAAAAGCTTAAATCCCTTATAACAGGCAAAGGCTAATAACACTCTAATGGCTTCCAATCTAGCTACAAGGGTGAAAGTCTCCTCAAAATTTATCCCTTCTATTTGGTTATACCTCTTAGCCACTAATCTTGCCTTATTCCTAACCACCACTCCAGAATTATTCACCTTATTCTTAAAAACCCACTTGGTTCCAACAACACTTTGTCCCTTAGGTTTTTCTACAAGCTCCCAAATATCATTTCTAATAAATTGGTTAAACTCCTCCTGCATGGATAAGATCCAAAAATCATCAAAAAGGGCTTGGTTTATGTTGCTGGGTTCAGTCATTGAGATAAAGGCAGAGTGGTTCACTTCCTTCCAAAGTCCATGTCTAGTCATAACTTTATGGTCTCCTAAGATCAGATCTTTAGGGTGACTCGAAGAGTATCTCCAATCTCTAGGCAAAGTATGTGAAGGTTCAACTCCTTCAATGTTCTGGTGCTCTACCCTCTTCTCTAAATTTTCTACTCCTGTGGTAATCTCTCCAACATCATCATCATCCTCAACTCTAGGCTTTTTAGGATCAGACTCATCAAACACTACATGAGTAGTTTCCTCTACCACCAAAGTCCTCTTATTAAAAATCCTAAAAGACTTACTAACACTAGAATATCCTAAGAACACTCCTTCATCAGATTTTGGATCAAATTTTCCTAAGTGAGACTTCTCATTGTTGTGAATGAACACCTTACAACCAAAGATATGAAGGTGGGAAAGATTGGGTGTTCTGCCCTAAGGATCTCATAGGGTGTCTTACTAATTTGGCTCTAATATTTACCCTATTCAACACATAACAAGCTGTGTTAACCGCTTCAGCCCAAAAGTATTTTGGAAGTGAATACACAGCAAGCATGGCTCTAGCAGCTTCCACTAAGGTCCGGTTCTTCCTTTCAACTATCCCGTTCTGCTGAGGGGTCCTAGGAGTTGAGAAGTTGCGGCTAATCCTCTTGTCCTCACTAAAATCTCTAAATTTCTCATTTTTAAACTCTCCCCCATGGTCACTATGGATGGTCAATATCTCACAACCTAGCTTTTTCTGAATCCAAGTGAAGAAGGCTCTAAACTCATCAAAAGACTCATTTTTGTGTGACAAAAATCTAATCTAAGTAAACCTCGAGTAGTCATCGACAATCACAAAACCATAGACTTTCCCTCCCAAGTTGGCAGTGCTAATGGGTCCAAACAAATCCATGTAAAGGACTTCTAATGGTCTAGAGGTGCTATTGTTTTTAATGGAGTGAAAAGTGGAGTGGACTTGCTTTCCTAATTGGCAAGCATCACAAAGGTGGTCTTTTGAAAACTTAAGCTTGGGAATACCTCTAACTAGGTCTTTTTGGGTCACTTTCTTAAGAGTTTTCATACTGGCATGACATAATCTTCTGTGCCACAATCATGAATCATCAACTATAGTTTTTAAGCAAAATGAAGTAGCACATTCAATGTTATTTAAATCAAGCATGTAAATATTGTTGATCCGCTTTCCGTGCAAAACAATGCTATTTTTTAAGCTGATAATGCATGAATTTGCCAAAAAAAATTATGATGAAGCCTTTGTCACAAAGTGGACTGATGTTGAGCAAGTTGTATTTTACATGCAAAACATTTTCAATCAAAAGGTTCTTGGAATTACCAATTATACCTGAGCTTACCATCTTCCTGGTGGTATTGTCTCCAAGAGTCACCTTGCCTCCTATCCTGGTCTCCAGTAAAATGAATTGATTCGCATAGCCAGTCATATGTCGAGAGCATCCGCTGTCCAGGTATCACATGCTCTCACGAGGCATTTTGTGAGAGCTTTCCTATAAAATTATGAAATGTCAGATTTAGGAACACAAACATGTTTGGGTTCCTTCTTATGGAAAGTAGAATGCAATGCATGCTGTGAATCATATAACTTGGGTCTCCATACCCAATGTGAACTATGGTGAATGGTGCAAGTATGTGTTATGTGTCCTAGCATGCCACATGAAAAACATCTAACTCCAGGAAAATGATGCACTAATCTACTCTTATAGTGATGCTTCCTTTTAAAGTTTTAAAAAGCATGTAATAGTTTATTTTCAAAAACTTTGATATTTGTTAATTCTTTTTCTAACTTAGCATGAGATATTTTTAAAGAATCATGTGTATTGGTTAATTTAGTGTGCTTTTTGTTTAATGCATCAAATTCATCAAGTAAAGTCATGTGCTTGCTATTAATTTGGGAGTGATCTTTTAAAATATTTTCATGCTCCTTTTGTAAATTTAAAAATTCCACTTTCAGAGTGGCATGAGATTTTTTGAGTTTTTTATAAGATGCATGCTTGTGCTCACAAATTTTCAATAGTTGATCATAAGTTAGTTCACATACCTCTTCTTTGTCACTTTGACCAAGATTATTGTCTGCCATTAAGCACAAGTTTGTTGTCTCCTCTTCAGGTGCAGTCTCAGAGGAGTCTGATGCAGAATTCGCCCAAAATGCCTTTTGGAATCTCTTCTTATCTTTCTTGAACTTGGGTTTCTCCTCACCCTTTTCCTTGCTTGGGTGAGTCTTTAGTGTAGGGCAATCAGCTTTAACATTTCTTGGCTTCCTGCATTCAAAACAAATTATATCATTAGAATTATTGAAATTTTTATTACCCTTAACTTTATTGCACTCCTGATGATTCTTGTGCTTTTTCCTTAGAAAGCTCTTAAATTGCCTTGTGATTAAGGCAACATCCTCGCTTTCAGACCCGGAGGAGTTAGTATCCGAGTCGTTCACTTTAAGTGCCACTGTTTTCTCCTTCTTCTTCTCGCCTGCATCAAGATTTCTTTGGTTTACCCCTTGCTCGTAAGCAATGAATGAACCAAGTAAGTTATCGATTGAATAGGTATTTAAATCTTTAGATTTAAAAATTGCAGTGATTTTAGAATCAAAAGAGGAAGGCTTCTCCGCCTAGCTGGGGGGCTAAAGGAGAGTCACGTTTGTAGTGCAATACTCGGAGGGCGCCTCCGGGGAGTGGACGTAGGTCGAGTTGACCGAACCACTATAAATTTTTGTGTTCTTGTTTCTTGCTTCTGCACTTTTAATTCCGCATTTATTTTTGTGGTGTGATTTTGGTTTATGCGATTTTTATTCTTTGTGAAAAAAAAAATTAAAATACCAATTCACCCCCCCTCTTGGTTAGCTTGGGCCAGTTCTATAGGGCTTAACATCCCTAACGAACTTTCAGTTAAGCCCTTAAGAACTAGCCCGAGGCTAACCAAGAGGGGGTGAATTGGTATTTTAAAAATTTTCTTAAGCAAAGCATAAAATTAAAATCAAAACAATTCACCACAAAGAGTAACAGATGCAAAAAATAAATGCGGAAATAAAATAAAGAAAGATCACATTGGATTTATAATGGTTCAGTCAAACCTTCACCTACGTCCACTCCTCAGAGGCACCCTTCGAGTATTGCACTAACTAAGTGTCTCTCCTTTAGCCCCCACAGCTAGGCGGAGAAGCCTTTACAACAGACTCTTTTCACCAACCCCTTGTGCGGCAGAGAACCGACTCCTTTTGCTTCCTCCTGAAGCGGGCAGAGAACCCGGACTGTTTACTGAAGTAGACCTCCCAAGAGTCTCCGAAGGATAAAGGATGAAGAGCAGAGAAGATGACTTGTAACCTTACTTGGAGAAACCTTTGTGAATCCTCTCACAAACTCCCCCTCAAAATTTCCTCTCTCTCTCTCTCCCTCTCTCTCCCTCTCCTTAGGCTCTCTCAGGTCAAGACAACAGCACTCAAAGTCTTAAGCATGAGAAAATTTGGGTCCTTTAAATATAATTTTAAGAACTGATATTATCAATCAGGATGATATTTCTATCATCCTGTACTATCAGTACAAATTAAGCTTAATCAGCATAGACGACATGGGATGATCAGAAGAAATTTTGTTTGCATCGTCCAGGATGATAAAATATCATCCTTAATGATTAGTTCAAATCACATATTATTGGCTAGAAAATCACTCGGAAAGGGGGTCTGGAAGATCCAAAATTAGCTTGATCGTTTGGGCCAATCTCACGATCGTCCCGGACGATTAGTTCAAAATCTAGGAAAATTATCTAGACCATCGCTCGGAAAAGAGCTGACCGATGTTTGATCGTCCAGGAGTAACCAAGGATTTTTTAACTAATCATCCCAAATGATCATGCGATCGTCCACGACGATGTGATCTTATCAATCAAGCTTTAATTACTTTCCTTAATTACTAGATTAATTTAGGCATAATTGTGTTAAATTGTCTAGGCCGATTTAATGGATTGGCCTGGCTGATGTCCAAAAATAATTCTTATCTAAATAGATATGGCATCTGATTCTTTCTGATTTGAGCCTATCATCCTTGCCAATACAAGGATTGTCTAGGACAATGTGCTTAATGATGGCTGCCTTAACCAGGATGCCCTAATTAGGGTTTCTATTTTTAGTTATATCATCCTGGTCGATATGAACATCGTCCAGGACGATGAACTCAAAACAAAAAATAACAGGAAAACTCTCAAAAATGCGTGTGCAAGGTTACTTAGCATCATGAACCTCTTTTACAATGGACTTAAGAAAGGAAAAATTACAAACTGACTCAAACTAAATCTACCTAATCTTGAGCTGGCTTGAGTTGCATTCGATCTTTTGGACCTAAAAAGTTAGTAGGCAAAGCAGTCGCAGATAATTATGAATGTTTGCTATCATCAAAAGTCTAATCCATAAACTTAGATTTGCAAGAAGTTTAACATTTTAATGGAATCAGCAATCCTAAAAAACACTTGGCTTAGTTTAAAGTAACTTGTGAAAATACTGGGGGCATTGATGCTATATTATTCCGTGAATTTATTAGTAGTTTGATTGTGTCTATTTTTGAATGGTACAATAAACTTCTTAATGATTATGTCAAGAAATTTACATAACTGAAAAATATGTTCATGAAAAGATTTATTGGAGCTACTGAGAAGACTATTATCACTTACCTTGCCTTAGAGAAATAAAAAAAGGGTGAGTCGGTGACAAAGTATATTACTCGATGGCATAATATGAGTATGTAATGCAGACAATAGTTAGAAGAGAAGCACGCTGTTCAACTTGTTTTGGGAAACATTGATGATAAGATGTTATCATTTTTATACATGGCATCAATTATCACTTATCAAGGGCTACTAGACAGACTACCTAAGTTTAAAAAGTTAAACTTGTCAAAATCATAAAATCATTTCGATAGACCTAGAAAAAATAAGGCTATAAATACTAGAAGAGATGAAATATATTCTTCATCATCATTAAGGATTGATAAGAAAAATAATCTACTCCTAAAGATGATAAAAGAAAATAATATTCCAAGCCCTAACCAAAATTAGTTTTGGCAAAAAATGACAAGCCTAAGACTTTTCATAAAAGAGGAGAATATTTGAAGCTAGGAACCAGTGATCTAATCACATCCCTCGAAGAGTAAATAAATAGAGAATATTTTTTTTAGAAGGTAAAGTGTGGCAAAGCTATTCAAGCAAGCGCTTATTGTTGGTCTTGAATTACCTGAGTATAAACGACCCAAAGAAGCTGATCAGAAAGATAATCTAATTTATTGCCTGTATCACTGAGTTATCAGCCACCCTATTGAATTATTGTCTTCAAAGATTGGCTTGAAAAGAAATATAGAGATGGTGAGTTCATGCTATCAAATAGTATTTTAATTCACCCAAAAAACGAATCTTTAAAGATCATTATGACTTCTGATATATTCCCAATTAAGGAAGGAGAAAAATGAAGGGAAAAATAATGCTAGAAAAAAGATGAATGGTAGACCACAATCTCCAAGAAAATAATCAAGATGACCACACAACTGGAAGGAGCCCTTGGTGTATAATGGAAATCCTCTATGGAACCAGTACTTGAATTGAAAGAAAATTCAAATTTAGGTGCATCCACTTCTTGGTCATTAACTCGAAGGCTTCCTGATATAAAGTAGTTTTATAAGGCATTCTCTAAGAAGTCCAACAGCTCAAGCTAAAGAATAAGAGGATTACACTTTAAAAGGTCATCAAAATTTTGGATGACTATCATCAACAATTGAGACAGCTTATAACACTTACAGATTTTATGTCTGAATTTCAAATAGACCAATCAGAAGTGAAAGATGATAAACAAGAAGATGAAGATCCACTCCATATAGAAACATGTTGAGTCATCTTAGTGGCATCAAATCATGTCAAAGAAATTTTACTAAAGATCATGATAGGGGTCAGATAGTAATGTCTCCTACAAAAATGATTGATAAAATGACATCCGAGTCATGTCTGATGGTATTACAAATAAATAATACCTCAGAAGAAGAGTTATGTTTTTCAAGTGATGATGAGTCAGATCAACAAACATCTTCATGAATGGAGCGTGTAAAGCTGAATGAAGATTCTGAACATTCAATAAAAAACTTCATCAGATAAGACTAAGTTGAATGAGGTGTCTTAAGTATAGATAAGAAGTGGTAAAGTAATACCACTACCACTAAAAAAGGGGTTATAAGGAAAAGATAAGAGAAAAGATATAGTCATCAATAAAGAAACATCCCTAAATTAAAAAAAAAAAAAAAAAAAAAAACCCCAAAAATTAAAAAAAAAAAAAAAAAAGAAACATCCCTAAATATCATAAGAAGAAATATGAAACAAATAAAGGGATAGAGTATAATATCATTTCTCATTTAAGAAAAATCCCAGCATAGCTCAGCATCTATGAAGCTCTTTTGATGTCAAAAGATCTTCGAGAAACTTTAAAACAAGCTCTAAAAAATCTAAAGAGATATGAGGCATATTTAGTAGAAAGATGTTTGAGCAAAGTTCTTCATGCCAGTAATGAACTTGTTGTTACATTCTCTGAAGAAGATCTCATGTTGGGGACTATGGAACATAATCATCCTTTATATATCTCTGTAGAAAGTGGTGACATCATAATAAAGCAAATCTTGATTGAGCTTGGGTATTCGATAAACCTCACGAGCTTGCACACATTAAGATCATCATCCCTAGATATTTAACGTCATGGGACAGATAAACTCATTGTGCATGACTTTAATGAGAAATGACAAAAAATTTTAGGGTTATTTATTCTTCCTTTGAAATTTGAAGAACTATACATAGAAGCCAAATTTTATATTATTGATGCAAACACTTCATTCAAGGCACTCTTGGGTAGACATTGGCTCCATGAGAATGGTCTTATTCCATCAACTATGAACCAATACATGAAATATCTAAAGGATAGAGAAGAGTTTTAGATTTTTGGAGATATAAAACCCTTTATATTTCATGGAGTGAAAATTTATGATGATGTAAAATACTTCATTCCAATTGAAGTGAAGCTGACAAAATTCTATGCAGCTGAAGTAACTACCTCAAAATGTACAAAATAATCTAAATAAGTTGAGAAAAGGAGACAAAAAGAAACAGTATGACATCAAATCTTCCTAAAAGAGTTAATATGCCTACTAAATCAAATTAAGTTGTACTTTATTTGGGAAGTGACACGGAGGAAGATGATGATATCTCTGAAACCTACAAGACTTTGATTAAAGAAAAGCCAAAGGAAAATACTTTTGTAGTTACACTGATCCCGCCATAATATTTTTGAAAAATCATATCTCACGAGGTTCATAATGTTGAAGAGCTTAAAAAATTTTATGTACCTCCCCTATGTGGAAGTAGTGGAACAAGAAGGTTGTTTTATAAATTTGGAGAGTATCAATAAGAGAATATTGATGAGCTTGGCAATTTCAATGAAGATGCAGAGATAATTCTTATAGAAATGCCTAGATATTATCTCAAAAGAATTCAGCAAATGATATGAAAACCTGGAGTTCAAAATATAGTTACTTGGTGATGAGCACATTTTTTTCAAAGAATGTGTTGTCATAAATTATAAAAGATGGGTAGCCATGATGCTAAAGGCCTTGTATTTATCATATTAGAACATGTTAAAAAAATGCATGTTAACTAATAAATAATAAATATTTGACTACTAAAGACACATGTACAAATGAAGAGAAAGATATGGAAGCTAAACCTTCACCAGAAGAACTCGATGATGGTGGACATGCCGCTACTATGGATGAGTTGAAGGAAATAAACTTGGGGACTAACGAGGACCCCCGCCAAACTTTTATTAGTGCTTTTATTTCCACAAATAAAGTTTAAAAGATGAAAGCTTTACTCAGTAAATTCATGGACTACTTTGCTTGGACATATGATGAAATGCCAGGCTTATCCCTTGATATATCTATTCATAAATTAGCCTTCAAACCAGGTGCAGTACCTCTTAAGCAAGCTCCAAGGATAATAAGACTAAAAATTAAAGAGTTTGTGATTATAGAAACCCAGAAACCTATCCAAGCAGGTTTCATTCGACAAGAGAAATATGCTGATTAGATAGCTAATATTTTCCTAGTGATGAAAAAGAAGAATGTACAAATCCACAAACTTTTCAACTTTTGAGATCTTAACAAGGTATGTAAAAAAGATGACTTTCCATTTCCAATATAAAAATTACTGGTTGACAATACATCTAATTATGATATATTCTCATTTATGGATGGATCATCATGATACAATCAAATCAAAATGGCACCTGAAAATGAAAACATACATCTTTTAGGACTCCAATCGATATATTTTGCTATACAGTCATGCCATTTGGCTTGAAGAATATGGGAGCTACCTACCAAAGAGCTATGACACATACATATATTTAATGAGTTTATCCACTATAAAGTTGAATTCTATATGGATAATCTTATTATTAAAGTATAAATAAAAAAGATCATCTCAATGACTTGAGAATTGTATTTTAAAAGATTAGAAAATCAATCTCAAAATGAACCCACTCAAATATGCTTTTGAAGTTTCTTTAGGAAAGTTTCTTGGGTATGTTGTGCGACATAGAGGGATTGAGGTTGATCCCAACAAAGTCAAGTTAATTATATAAATGTTGCCTCCAAATAAATCTCCATCAACTTCATTCTTTATAAGAATAACTTGCATTTATACAATAATTTATCTCAAATCTATCAGGCAGATCTCAACCATTTGTAAAGCTGATGAAGAAAGATGTTCATTTTAACTGGGATGATAAATGCCAAGAAGCTTTTGATAGTATCAAAAGATATCTGTTAAGCCCACCTATTCTTGAAGGACCAATTTTAGGAAAGCCTCTTATCATATACACCACAGCATTGGAATAGTCCCTTGGAGCATTACTAGCTCAGCTCAGAAAAGAAGGCAAAGAAAATACACTCTACTACATTAATCGAAGATTGATTAGAGAAGAAATATGTTACTCTCTAATTGAGAAGCAATGTATGGAACTGATCTTTATAGTTTAAAAACTCCTCCACTATATAATGTCTCATAAAATTACACTCATATCAAAGATAATCTGTTGAAGTTCTTGATGAAAAGACCAGTGTTGATATGTCGACTAGCCAGGTGGGTAGTGATAATTATGTAGTTTAAAATCACATATATTCCACAAAAAGCTGTGAAAGGGAAAGTCTTAGCAAATTTTCTTGCTGCACATCCCATTCCTAAATCACGATCTCCCTTATAAACTAATTCTAGTTGTTCTAGAGGATGAGAAATCACAAATAAGAGAAATATATTTTCATGGTGCATCATCAATTAAACCTTCCCAACCCCCATGCATCCCTAAAGCTCAAGCTAGTTTTAGTCTTATTTTCATATCACCGAACAGAGGGATAATAAGATTTTCATTTGGTTTAACTGAACCCAGAACCAACAATGAAGTATAATATGAAACTTTAATAGTGGGTCTCAAAATTGCTATTTCTATAAAAATTCAAACCTCAAAATTTTTTGCGATTATAAACTCATTATGAATCAAGTACTAGGTATTTATAAAATCTATAGAATCGGGTTGATTTACTATCATAGATGAGTTCTCGAACTCATGAAACAAATTACAAATGTTATATTAATCCAAGTATCTCGAGCTCAAAATAGTAATGTAGATTCTTAAGAAAAATTAGTTAAAGAAATGGAAATTATGAATGACAAGCCTGTATTAATGAGTGTCAATATTTGTCAAATACTAGAGCTGGCAATTTTATGTTTCCTGCGGGTAGAGGGATCGCCAACAAAATACAACTTCAGTTGTTCCTCAACCTCCCCAACAAATTATTCTTAAAAATTAATCAGATAAACCTCAAATTTTATTAAGAATAAAATTTGGTAGAGCCTCTAAATTCTGGCTTAAATGCCTAGAAGTTGAAGAGCAAAATGACTAGTGGCAACCTTTCATTAGTACTTTAGAGAAATAAACTCCCTGCAGATAAATCATTAGCTACGCAGATCAAGAAGTGAGCATTGCAATATACATTTGTAAATAACACGTTATATTGAAGATCATTTGAGCAAATATGGCTATGATGTTTAGGGAAAGATGAATATGATAAAGTTATTTATGAAGTTCATGAAGGATTATGTGATGCACATCAATCAGGTCATAAAATAGCCATTAAATTTAAAAGAATGGATTATTATTGACCATCAATAGTAAAGGACTACACCAATCATGCAGATATATGTCATGAATGTCAAATTCATGGTAATATTATACATTAACAGCCAAATCCTTTACATCCCACTATAGTATCCTGGAATTTGAATGTTGGGGGATAATAGTAATACGGCTAATTAATCCACCATCATCTGTTGGACATCATTTTATATTAGTAGCAATACACTATTTTTCTAAATGGACTAAAGCAGCCCTGTTTAAAGAAGTCACTGCTAATCATGTGATCAACTTCTTTACTCATAATATTATCTATAATTTGATGTACCATGCCAAATAATCTCAGACAATGGTCCAGCTTTTAAAGCACTAAGGTTTACAAGTTGATTGAGTGGCATATTATTGATTGGCAATATTCATTAATTTATAATCCAAGAACTAATAGATTAGTAGAGGCATTCAACAAAATGCTGGTAAAGCTACTCAAGAAAATTCTTACTAAGAATTAAAGAGAATGTCATACTAAGATGGCATAATCATTATGGGCATATCAAATCACATACAAGACACCAATAAAAGCAATAACATATACATTGGTATTTGGAGATGAAGATGTGTTACCACTTGAAGTTTAACTACCATCACTTTAGGTACCTATTCAGTAAGACCTCATGGAAGAACAAAATGATTGCCTTCAAATGGAAGAACTTGATGTGCTAGATGAAGTCAGGCTCCAAACTTAATAAAATTTAGAAATTTATGAGTGAGAATGGTAAAATCTTTTGATCGTATAATATGACATCGAGCATTTCAAGAAGGAGAATTGATCCTGGTGCTGAGAAGACCTATTATAACACACCAAAGAATTGGCGATAAATTCGAACCAAATTGGTAAGGCACTTTTGTCATTGAGATGTACCAAGGAGGAGCATATCAACTCATAAATATGGAAGGTCGATGACCTATGCCCCTGGTTAATGGGAGATAATTTATTGTAACACTCATAGCGATCAACTTTACGAAGATCCCATTGGATTCCAGAAGCTCGTAACATTGGTCCTGATAAACCCCAATTTATTGTCTCCTCCCCACCAATAATGCCCACTCCTTCAACTCGTTCCAAAAAGATGGGATTTCGCGTAATGAGCTTTTGATACTCAACAACTTCTGTTAAAAAAGAATCACATAAATCAAAACATTTCTAAAGAAATACTATTCTTAGAAAAAGTAAATTGAAGATCATTCCCCAAAAAAAAAATTAAGATGTTTTAGAAATTTTCATACAAGATTGGGGCATTTTTATGTTTAAAAATGCCAAACATTTGATGACAGTTGAAATTTTCCTTTAAGATAGGGGGCATTTTAAATATTTATTTGAGTTAGCATCGATCTCCAAATAAATATTTAAAATCATTTATGAAGTTGTCATTGCATAAATACAAGGCAGAAGCTGGTGCCTTCAAGCAAGTAAATATACGATCATTAAAGATTCATCTTCAATTTTGTTAAAATCCTAGAGTTCAAATGAAAAGGCTTTTGGTCTAATAACTTCAACAAGTCAAATTTGACAACTATGATCTATTATAGTACAAGTCCAGCACTCAAAAAATTATAATATAATTCTCAACAAGCCTATATGCTGGCGAGTAACTGACTACTTTACCTACTCAACAAGTCATGGTAAGAGGCCGTAGTAAGAAAGCATCTGTTTTGTAAGCCTAATGACAAATACTACCTAGTTTGATATTTGTCAAATTTATTAAATCAAATAAATTTCGATTTAAAATATTATTATAATTAATAAGTGGATTAAGGCAAAATTCAGAAGAAGATTCTCAATCAACTAGAAGGCACCAAGCAATAATAAAAATTGTTGTCAAGTTGGAGGCATTATTCCTTTGTTAGATCTGTCAAGGACAAAGTTAAGATTGAGGGAACTTCCTTTCTTCTACATGTCCAATAAATCATAATGCTCAGAACTGAAGAAGTCAATCCGTAGTTCTTATAAAGTCATCGGCTAAACTAAGGGAATATTATTATCATCAAGGTCCATCATGCATAAAGCCCTGAAAAGATGACTATTTGCTACCAACCTAATATCATTATAAAGAGTTTAGGTCATCAATATGGACTCTTCATCAAGTCCATGAAAGTACAAAGCTAAGGTAAAAGAAATGTTAATTCCTGATAAATCGAGAAGATAAATCAGGCAACCTAATAAGTAAAATAAGATGAATCCGCACATCCAAATAATGCATAACATTATATAAATGATATCCTGTCTTAGAATATCTTTTACAGATGTCTAAAGACCCTCTATGTGACATCTAAAATCTAGTTTTAGAGAACCTTAGGGTCAATCAGTTTGCAACAAACATGATATGCTACATAGCGTATATCAAATTTATTGGGGAGCATTTGTTAACCCATAACTACCAATCATACACAACCTCTATTTCACCGCTCTAATTAGAACTACCCATGATATCATGACCATGAATAATCGAGCCCACTCATGACACGAAGACCCCCTTTATTATTCTTTTCTATACACACATGCTCAGAACAGGACATGAGAAAGGTTTGGGGACTTACCTCTCTCAGATTTCTGCCTCCTCCCCCAAATAGCTTTTTTAAACAGAATTTGATTTTCCCAGCATAACTACCACACCGCCATTCGCAGACATCTTTCCTTCCATCTCTCTATAATGATCTAAGTGCACTGCAGATTAAGTAAATCCTTTGATCAAGGCTTTTCCACAACTAGAACTGGCGACGTGCCCTAGCCAAGCGACTAGGCGATCCAATCCTACCTCCTATCGAGCAACCACAGCATCTGAACCTCACTGAATCTTGCACTCACAGGACGCTTACCTTAACTTGCCATCCGACCAAGCTGTACAATAACCGTCTACTTGTTGACGTGCATGGCCCTGTCTCGACCTGAGCCTATCTGCTTCCTTCTCCCTCTCTATTATTAATACATAATTATCATAATAATATTATAGATATAATTATAATATTAATTTATAATATTGTATATGTATTTTAAACATGTATATACTAAATTAAAAAAAAAAAAGAAAGAGAATATAGAGAGATTTTAATAGGTATAATAACATAAGATTGAAAGGAAGTCTCGGGGTTATTTAGTCCCTAAGCCTATTATCGAGATTATCACCAAGTGATTGAAGACATGGAGACTCAATCAATCTCCTTATCATCTCACCATTGATTTGCTCTGGTGAGTCAGAGCCAAAGGGTAAGTGAGCTCTTACCTCCCGACAACTCGGGGAGGGGATGTCAAGAGGCTGCCTAAATTCCTCAAAATCTCCGGACTTAGATAATTTTGAATAAGATTAGAGATACATTCCTCTTTTAATTGACTTGACCATGAATTAATTAATTGAAAAAACATTAAATCAAAAATTAATTATAATTAAAATCCATTTATTCAACTGAGGGAAAAGGGATCTTCAATCGAGCAATCAATAATCATGATCGATAATAACTCATCGGCAACAATCTATAACCAATATGCAACTAATCATCATCAATTGGAGCTTCTAAAGACCAATTCTAGTACCTGACAATATCCTGAAGCCCTTAGCCATTAATTTTCTCCAGTTGGGCAGACTTACAAGGGTAAGTGCCCTTCTTACCTCCCGGCTCTAGAAAGAAGATGTCGGGAGGCTGCCAAAATTTTCTCAAAAATCTCAGACTTTGATAATTTTTTGAAAGATTGTAGAAACATACAATTAATTGAACAAACATTAAATAAAAAATTAATTTAGATTAAAATCCATTTAATCAATTGAGGGAAAAGGGATCTTTAATCGAGCAATCGACAATCATGATAGGCAACAAATCATCGATAATAATCTGTAATCAATATGTAACCAATCATCATCAATTAGAGCTTCTAAAGATCAATTCTGGGATCCGATAATGTCCCGAAGCCCCTATCTATTGATTCGCTCTAGCTGGGAGGACTTGAAAGGGAAAGTGCCCTCCTTTCCTCCTAGCGTCGGGGAGGGGATTTCAGGAGGCTGCCAAAATTTCCTAAAATTTTTTTGACTTAGCCAAATTTTTGAAAGATTGGAGAAACATGCAATTAAAATCATTTAACCAATTAATGCAATTAAAAAAAAAGGGAAAAGGAGATTTTCAAACAAGCACCAGCAACGAATCATCATCAATTGGAGGTTTTGAAGACCAATCTTGGAACCTGATAATGTCCTGAAGCCCGTGGCCATTGATTCATTCTGGCCAGGTGGACCTAAAAAGGCAAGTACCCTCTTACCTCTTGGCACCAGGGAGGGGACGCCAAGAGGCTATCAAAACTTACTCGAAAACTTTAGACTTAGTCAAATTTTTGGGAAGATTGGAAAATGCTAAAATGACCATTCAATTTAGAAATAATTGCAATATTAATTAATTGATAAATTAAATGGAAAAATTTTTTAATTAATCAATTTAATTAGTAAACTAATCAATCTAAAATTGAACCTGCCATTTAAGCTAACTAATTAACATTAAAGTGAGATCTAAAATCTAATTAAAATTTTAACTAATTTAAACCTTAACTTAATTTAAATGTTAACAATAATATATTTTAATAAATAAATTGGACAAATCATCACCTCATTCAAATAGGCTATTTTAAATTGAATTAAAAAATATAGAATATAATT
>NW_021319575.1:301293-305617 GCF_001605985.2 Dendrobium catenatum
TAGAGAAGAAAGAAACGAAAGAGAGAGGGGTAGTTTTGGGTGAATTTGAGCCATTTTTGTCCATCGACCCAATTGAGAAACTTGTTCGTCTCAAAATAAGTCACAGTATGCCCATCTTAATTTTGAAAAATACATAATTTTTAGCAAATTCTTTTATTAAAACTTTATATTTATTAACAAAAAAGAGGATTAATTTTTATTTATAAAGCTTTTATCATGCAACTTTTTATATGTTATAGAAATTATGATTATGCACATTTTAAATATTTTTTTAGAAATTTTACAATGAGGCTTTTAGAATTTATGTGATTTTTATTGAATAGAAAATTATTTGGACTCTAAAAGTAGTTTTGTATTACAGGAAAAAGTCTTAAAATATTATGTTACACAGTCCCTAATCATTTGGTTATTTTTTTGAAAATGTGCTTCTTTTCTTAGTATGATCTTATTTTGCCAACCATTATAGAAAACTTTGTAATTTTAATGCATGCTTAATTACTCTTTAACTACTATAATGTGATGATATATATGCATATGTTATTAACTTATATATACTTAGAGTTATTATGGGCCAAAATCCTCTAAGATTTTTGTGTGTTAAGAAATATTCTACTTCCTATAAGGCATGTTCTAGTTGTTATATACCAAATTCTAGTGCCTATAGGCATGTTCTGGTGTTATAAGCATAAAAGGGAGTCATATGGGGCTAGAATCCTATGAGGATCTATCTAGTTTTGGGAAATGTGATATTAACTGCTCTATGATTGCATTATAATATATTTATCTACTCAGTATTATTTTTTAAATAATTGGATGACTTTTATGGTCCTATTATATTTCTTAATACAAAGATTTATTAGACTTCATTTAGCTACTTTTAAATATTCAATAAAATCTAATAAATGAATTCTTAATTTTAGAATTTGTTTATGTGGCCTTCTGAGCTATTATAGCTCATTATATTTTTGCTTCTAGATTTCAAGATCTAGGAAGGGGAAGGAGATTATGGATTAATAATTTATGATCATATCAAAGGTTATATGTTTTTATTTATTTTGATTTTTATCTAGTCATGGTTAGTTTATTATTCAATTATGTACCTTAGCATATAACCATGTATTGTAGTATATATAGATATATTGCATTATAGCAAGAAGATGAAGGAGGGAGCGGGTTTCTCCATTATAGTGAGGAGCTAAAGGATATAAGAAAAATCATCATTGCGAGTAGATAAATGAGGGAAAGAATCTCAGTCGGGCTCAGAGCAAAAAGAGGTCAGTTTTCTTCAGAGTTTTAAGGTAATTGTCCACCTGGGTAAGGGAGAAGGGTTCTCTGCTTAGTTGTGTGCTAAGGATAATTCATTTTAGTGAATATCCAAGAGGAGGATCTTAAAGAGATGGACATAAGTTGATTTGCAATAGAGACCCAATAAATTGGTTTGCTTATTACTTTCATTAGTAGTTAATCGTTTCTAACATTTTGTTAATTTTTTGTATTTATGAACGAATATTAGTAATAAATCTAAGTTAAGTTTTATTTTGATATTAATTATTACTATAATATTATATATATATATTAAAATATATTAATAAAACAAAATAAATAAAAGATATATAAGACTAGTGATATAGTATATATGATATAGAATCAATATTAATGATATGGTAATATAGCAGTATAATGGAATGCATAAATTTGTAAGTAATACTTATGTATATAATTCTGCCTTGACGCAAAAGATTTTTTAAAGGACAATTCCCCCCTCTTGTTGTGAAGTGATATTAGCAGCAGGGTTCTTTTTTTGTTTTGGGTTACACACTTTTGAGCAAGATCCACATGGCACACTACAATATATTGTTTTTCAATCTAATTTTTTTGAGAGCATAGATGACATATCTGAGCAACAAAATACCAATGTAATTAATTGCTTCTTTGTGCTTTAAAATCTAAAGATATATTGCAAGTTTCCTACTTGAGCTAGTGCCAAAAAATTTAGATGGATTTTCGCATACATTTGAGAAAGCACTAAGAAGCTTAAAGTTATCTCCTAATTAATTCAATTTTACATTGAATCATTTTTCGTGTTAATCGTAACCTTTATAACATCATAAGTTTCTAACAATGCTATACTGATAGGAACAGAAACTATCATTACACATTTACATACTTTGGTAGAGAGTAATCATTCAACTTGCAAAAAAATTTAGACAATAATCTATAATATTATTGTCTTTTTTGAATGCCAAGGCTACTACAAATTTTAAATCTAGGGATTGTGAATTCTTACTATATTCGGTTAATTTTAACTTGGCTCATTGATTGAATATGAGCAAAAGGTTATTCAAAGAAATTTGAATACAGATATACAAAAAAAAAATGAGAAGATAACAACACACAAAGATGACAATATGGATAACAATAAATCTAGTTCGGATGGAAACAAAGATATAGCACTAATGACCATATAATTTAGAAGATTCCTAAAACACAAGCTTATGTGCCATAATGACAAACAATGAGGTAAGAACATGAAGTCAAATAATTTTTCTAATGATGTTGTTTTCCATGAATGCAAGAAGCCATGTCATATCTAATATGATTGCCCGAATACTAAGAGCAACCTAGGTAAAGAAAAGGGTGATGAGAAAGGAACTGTAAACAAAAAAAATATAAAAATTTTAAATGGCCATTTACGTTAATTATGATTTAGATTTATTAGAAATAGAGCTTGAAGATGAGGTAACAAATTTATATATCATGGATCAAAATAGTTCTAGTAACTTCAATAGTGATCATGTGTGCTCTCACAAGAGGTCCAACAGGAGCATGTGGCACTTGGATTATGGATGATCATTACATAAAAATGAAGGTAAAAAATAATTCATCATGATTGAACCAGTAGTGTAGGAAAGGTAACATTTAAAAATAATACTACCAGAAAAGTAGTGCCTACAAGTATTATAAGTAAAGCTGATAAATTTTCTATCGTGAATATTTTGATAGTAGAAGGTTTAAATACACTCTTTTAGGTATCCATGATAAAAGATTCAATATAAAAATTCATTCAGTAAAATACATGTTAATACTAAATGGCAAAATAATTTTAGAAGAGTTAATAATTAACAATGTATGTCTGATTGATTTAAACTAAATTAATAAGTCAAGTGATGCTTATTGCTTAAAGTTAATTATGGATGAATTATGGTTGAGACATAGGAGACTATGCCACACAAGCAAGAAGACTCTTGGGAAAATCACTTAATTAGAATTGGTTTGATGAATTCCTAAGCTAGAATTTTCCAACGAACACATTTGTCATTCATTCCAATTAGGGAAGCAAGTTAATTTATGTCAACTCCAATCATTTTGAGGAGGAGGATGAGACTTGAATATTAGACGCAGGCAACATTCTTGGACCACTAGATTTTGGAATCATATGTGTTAATTGGAGCTCATGCAGGTTATATTTATTTTGAAGATAGAATGTTATATTGTTTAGCATTGGACCATGTGCCAAATTCTCAAGCATTTAAATTTGTAAATTTAACACATATTTAATATATAAGGGGAATTTTAAAATATTTAAATATAATCCATTTACGAAAGTGATTTTAATTAAAAAGAATGCCCGAAATTTTATTTAAGGGCCTACGAACGCCTTCTATTCTCTTCCACACATTTTGCAGATCCAGTGGCATATAAGCTTTTTAGCTTCAGTTTCTTTCATGTATAAGAGAGGTATTATTTTTAGTTTACTTTGACTCTTTTTAGTGTCATTTAGCATAGCTCGTAGAGAGTATTTGCTCAATAAGTATTAGGAGATCATGCTTGTGTTCTTAGGAGAATTATCCTACTTGCTATAAGTCTCCCTATTCTTTCTCGTAGTTGGATGGATTTGTTCGATACAAGCTCCTTATCATTGCTTATAGTTTGGTTGTTATAGACACTAAGAATTTCTTATTTTTTCTCATATGTGAATTATAGTACACTTGTAGTGTGAACTATAAATTCTCTGCTCCTATTTATAGGTGAATTATAGTGTGTTGTATTTTGCCTTTGGGTTGAAGAGCTAATCACTATAGATTTTGACAAATAGAACCCTTTTTGTCGAATGACATGCTTCATCCTTGAATTTCAAAGTCACATATAGAATTGATATAAGAGGACTATCAATCAAAGTCACATATATAACTGATATAAGAGGACTATCAACTTGTAAGGGTGTTAGTTGAATAAAATATCTTGTTTCTTGCATTTTTTTTATAAGTTATAGTTGTTTAGAAGTTTGAAGAGCTGCTTCATTAGAGAGCTATTGTGAGAGATG
>NW_021319576.1:0-7012 GCF_001605985.2 Dendrobium catenatum
CGTCCTGGCCAATTAGTTCAAATATGAGAAAAATCATCCTGAATATCGCCCTGAAATGAAGCTGGATGATGTCTAATCATCCTGGACGATCTTGCGATCAGCCCGAATGAAATCACCATTAATTGCTTTACAAAATTACAAGAGAAATTTTAGAAAAATTGTCCTGGATCGTCATCGCCGACATTTTATAGTCCAGGCTGATCCACCAGGCCGATATCCAAAAATAAGAATTTCCTAAGTAGATCTGGCAGCAGATTCTTTCTGAATTGAGTCTATCGTCCTGGCCGATACAAAATCATCCAGATTGATGTGTTTTGCATAAAGACGGTTGCTTTAATGAGGATGCCCAAATTAGAGTTTTTGCTTTTCGACAGATCATCCCGGTTGATATAAATATTGTCCAGTACGATGTTACCAAAAATAGTAAACTTTAGGGAATAGACAGAAACTCTTATACATTACAAAGCATCAAGAGCCACAATAAATACAATAGACTCAAAAAAGGAAAAAGTGTACAAACTGACTCAGACCTAGTCTACCCAATCTTGAGCTAGTTCCAAATTGCAGTCCGATCGTGTGAACCTGAAATGTCAGTACATAAGGAAGTCGTAGAGAAATAAAAATGTTTGCTATCATCAAAATTATAAACCATTAATCTGCAACAGTAGGTACAAAATTTAATTTAATGATATTAAAAATTATTAATTTTATAATGTTTGTAATATAGTAGATTAAACAAATGAAATACAAAATAGTTCATTGCATGAAATAATGAAATTCCAAGTAATATAACAACTGAAATACCTAACACAACTCATAGTATAGATCCATCAAAATCAAGTACAAGCTAGCATTTGTGTCCATTCCTGCATGGAATGGCATATGTGCCTGGTGTATACTGATTCGGTGGGCCTATCTCACAATCCACCATACTCCTCAGCATGCACTACTACATGTTCCTTGCTATGCTAAACTGATGGTGGCTTACATGCGGGCTATGGAGTGTAGAACTAGGAGGTAGAGCCAATGTCAAAAAGACTCCAATGCATCACATATATAGGCCAATTTAGATAATGGGTCACAAATTCTAGTTAATGCACATCTTGGGTTGTTGTCTGTTGCGGCAAACCCCAATCTCGACAAGTGGTTGTAGTATCAACCATTTCTAATTGACTAGCATGAGGTCCTGCTGTGGTTTGAAGGAAATTGTACCCTTCCCTGGAGTCTAAATGATATTGTGTGTCCTCTAAGTACATTTGTACTCTCATAGCATTGTTGAAATCTCCAATCATGTCCATAGTTTGTTGGAGTTCATGATATGTGGACTCATCATCCTAGCTTTAAAATTGTTGTAACATCTTATTTGTCTCAAAGAGGTAGTTTCATTGTACGCAATTAATCTAAAGAGTTGGAGAATTTATATAAATATGAAGTCTGAGTTGAAAATCTACCAGCATACGCTCAATAGGCTCTCGTGCATACTATGATTTGGGGGCTCTATAGGAGGTTATAGAAGGTATATTGATGCCCATGATCTATACCAATATAAGTACTCCTTTAATGCTTGGTCCTCACCATCAGGATGTTGCACTCCATGGACGACCACTCCTCGTCTTCCATCCCACATCATAATATAGTGCTGATGGTAAATCATCTAATCTATATCGTCCTTACCACGATCGTCCACTCTAACATAGTTTGGATCCATTGGTTGATTGTCATTAGTTGAAGAGAATCCAAAACGTCGGATAACTTGGTCATGTAGATTCCACTCCTCTCTCTTCCAGGTAATAAGTGGAACACAAGCACTCTAGATTTCCCTACCTTCCAAACAAATCTCTACAAAATTAATAAAATATGTTATAATCATTCTTAATTTTGCAAGCAAACTCAAACTGATTTTGAATGATAGACAGACCTGACTTTGAAGAAGACCATCTAACTCATTCCTATATATTTTGATGTTTCCAACGGGAATGTCCCTAACCCATTCTTTATTCCACCTATTATATTGTTCAATAGCATTAATGTAAATGCATTAGTAGGTTTGAAAAAATTAGTTTAAAATATAAAGTAACTACCTTCCTCCCACACTACAGCCTTGTAACAGTTTCGAATACGGTACATGCAATGTAAATCTTATAACATGGATCTGTTCTTAGGACCAAATCTGTAGGATATTAACACATCCGTCGATGTTAGCATGTTTGGGCATGGTTTCCTCTATCAATTCTCTATATAGGTGAGCTAAGATCGCACCACAAATATAGTAAGTATTGAATAAATGTATGTCCTCAAGATGTGGAATATACTGTAGATGAATCTTAGATATAAATGTATCTGGCAGTAACAAACTCCAAATGATGAATAAAATATAGGCTCGCACATGCCTCCAAAACTCTATATCATTCAACTCAGCATAAAATTCCCTCTTATAAGTCCACCTTTGCCACCTTAGTGGTATGCATGTCCTTGCGAGTGCCTAACCCATCCGAAATCTTGAAGTAACTTGAGGATTCAATGGGTTAAGATACGTAACATCTGGATCTAGATGACTGCCCAGTAAATCCTTACAACAATCTTGCCAAGAATTCCATCGTTTCCCCAATCTGACCACTGAGAGGCCGACTAATGCAGGTCCATCAGTTTGTAGCCCCATAATCATTGCTACATCTTGTAGTGTAATACTCATCTCCCCCACTGCAAAATGAAATGTATTGGATTGAGGCGACCATCTTTCGACCAATGCCGTCAAAAGATGGTGATCAAGTTTGATATACATCAACAGCCTAATATAGTGCAAATCAATTGTCTTGATGGCTGTAATGAATCTTGGACATTCAATAGACCAATCTTGGACCATGAGCATGTACGACGCTCTCTCTAGAATTGTTCCCTGTAGATTACAATTTTGTTTAAAATAGATATTTTGCTAATAAGGAAAATTTTTCTAGCATTGATACCTAGTCAGGGTGGGCTGCTCTAGGTTTGCCTTGTAGACAAGTGATGGTGGGGTGTACGTCCACTAGAGCCGGCCCATAGGTTGCCTCCTCCACACTTGGTTGCATTGTAACTCGCTGTCTTCTAGGTCTTGTTGGTTCGTATGCCATTGAATTTATGATAATAGTTCACATTAAAATAGAGAAAATAATATTAGCCAAACATGAAGTTGTAAAAAATTATTATGGGATAATAATGATAATATCTAAACTTAATTATTATAAATAAATTTACAGAAAAACAAAATTTTAATATATAATGATATGTTTAGAATAATGAGAACTTAACAATTTTTAAAAATTAACAAAAAAGAGAAATTTTAAAAGAGTATAATTATTAATAATGAAAAATTCTGGCATAATTTTTTTTATTTATTAAGAGATCATAATGATAGTATATACACTTAATATTAAAAATATTAAACAACAACAATAATTTCTAAAAATTATTTTCATTTTTAATGTTTTTAAATGAAACCTAATAAATACAGAAAAATTTTCCAAAGTCAAAAAATCAAATATTTATCCCAATCGAAAACACTAAACTTATTCCAGATCCAAAATGAATATGTATATTTTCAAATCAATAATAAAAAAAATTAAAAACAATTGAAGCTTCATCTCATTTCTCCCTCTCTCTCTCTCTCTCTTCTCTCCCCAAGCAATCGTTCCAAATAGCAGGTTAGGGGCGGAACGCCATGTAACCCGAAGGGCAAATAATTATAGCTACAATTGTTACTCGCCCGTGACTTTTTTTTTATAAAAAAAATTTTAAACCAGTCGTTGGTATGGCCAGTGACTATGCCAAATTTAGTGATGTGGCATCATAGAATTCTTTTGTTTTAATGATTAAACAGAGGCACGTTGGTTGTTTTATAAAAAACTATTGAGATAAATTTTTTTTTTTGGGGAAAAATGGGGGCAAAGCCTGTATATTAATCACCAAATGTTACAATCAACAAAAATACAAGTATAG
The DNA here is from genome assembly GCF_001605985.2 of Dendrobium catenatum. Lineage (NCBI taxonomy): Eukaryota > Viridiplantae > Streptophyta > Magnoliopsida > Asparagales > Orchidaceae > Dendrobium > Dendrobium catenatum. Next base: position 3,976 of record NW_021319576.1, read on the forward strand.
AAGACTATACCATCAAAAGGGAATAACATAAAGGAAAAAAAAATAATAGAAAAAACCTATGGACTCAGGAAAAGAGGTCTACATCCCAAAGGCATCAATGCCTAGATCATAATAGTAAACCACGAAGCCACAGAGACACCGATTGCCCGAGAAGGCACGGGCCATCACAGTGCCTAAAAACACAATCCTGGTTGCCATAAGACCCTCTAAGGAAGCATTAGAGATGTAGGCCTTGCACATCATTGTACCAAAAATCTGTAAAACATCCAACTGAAGAAGAAGCTGGACGAATAATTCCAGAAGCCTGTAACCATCACGGATAAGCTGGAACCACCACAGAATAAGGCAAAAAGACCCCCAGCTGTGATAAAAAAAATAGCCCTCCATATATGTAAATTTAAGCCCAGCAAAAAACCACCTCCAACCAAAAATCGAGAGGGCCAAATCAGCCCAGAATTTCCACAAAATGAGCTTTAAGGCGTTCAAAATGTTTCCAGTGTCTAGCTTTAGCTCTGATAGCATAAATGATAACATTTTTTAATTCATTGGGACTTCTCCAAATGCCAGAAAATCTCCTATTATTCATTTCTCTCCATAAATAGTAAACCAAAAAAGCCAGAATAAAGAAACAGAAATTATGATCAATTCTGCCATAAATTCTCAAATTTCCCAAGAAATCATAAACTTGTAAAAGGTTAGGCCTTAGATAAAACCAAGCCGTCGAAGGGAATAAGGTCATGAGTATAGAAAATGAAAAATCACATTCAAATAAAACATGTGAATGCGTTTCCTGATTCCTAGTGCAAAAGGAGCAGTTGGGGTTCACCAGAATCCCCCTTAAAATAAGATTATTAGCAATTTTTAATTTCCCTAACAAAGCCATCCAAGCATAAGAGGCATAACGTAAAACATAACCTTTGTGCCAAATGTATTTAGTCCAAACCACATCCTTCAAATTAGAGTGAAGAAGAGCTATAAAATTCCTGGAAGAGGGATTAGGAGAGCCATCCCAATTAAGAACTGGTTGCTCCCCCACAATTTCAGTGTTCAAAAATAAAGGATTTGACATCCACAGGAATACACTCAGGTAGTGTCCAGTGGTATTGATTAATGAAGTCTCTAACCCACAGATGAGCAAAATGGGGAGAATAAAACATATCCGAAACTGCTTTGTTATTGCACCCAGGATCACAAAGGAATTAAAGTTTGCAATTTCAGTGAACAGAGAGGGAAACGACAGAGAAGATGAAAGCTGCCGTGTGGCTGAATAATTTCCATAATTTAGAAGCTGAAGTAGGGGGAAGCTTCCAAAGAGAATCATATTTTTCTCTATACCATGTGCCAATCAAAGTATTATCATTGTACACCCTAAAAATAAAAGAACAAGCTATATTGTGATAAAGAGATTCAAAAGATGGCAAGCAAAGTCCTCCTTTATTTTTAGGTAAAGTCACAGATTTCCAAGCAATGAGATGCAACCTCTTCCCCATGGTGTTGCCAAAAAAGAGGAACTTGGAACAAATTCGAGAGATAAATTTGCAACATGCTTTAGGTAAAATTGCCCCGCAAATCCAATAAGCTATAGTGTTGGCAATAGTGAATTTCAAGTATTGCACCCTACCTGCAAAAGAGAGAAATTTAACTTTCCAACCCTCAAGTAGAGTAGAAATTCTACTCAATAGGGGTTTGAAGTGAGAAAAATTGAGTCTGCATGAAGAAATGGGGAGGTCCAAATAGGTAAAAGTTTTCTCAACCCTAGAAATTCCAAGACAGATAGAGATATGTTGTCCACAAGAAAAATCTATAGGGAAAAGAATGGAGAGCTTTTAGAAGGGTTGATGTGAAGACCAGAGGCATCAGCAAACTTGTGGAGAATATCATTCAGGGAATTAGCATTATCAACAGTGGCTTAGCCAAAAACAAACAAATCATTTGCATATATGAGATGACTACTACTGAAGTTTTTATGCTGCAAACCAATGAAAGATTGATGATCCTTGGAATCCAAGCTATTAGATAGAGCATCATAATGATGCAAAAGAGCAAGGGAGAAAGTGGGCATCCCTGTCTCAGCCCAGAGGAGTTAAAAAAACCTTCCAAAACACCATTAAAAAAAATAGATAAATGAACTTCAGCAATACACCCACTAATCCACATGATGAAAGTATCCGGAAAACCTTTTTGCTTAAGCCTGTTGATCTGAAAGGTAGGGGAGACAGAATTAAAAGCTTTCTTGATGTCTAACTTGGCATAGAAACTGTTATTTCCCCCTTTAAAATATCTTAAAATTTCATAGGCAAGAATGGTGTTGTCAGTAGAACATCTCTTAGTAATAAATCAAGACTGGCTCTCATGTATGATGGTGGGAAGGATGGGTTTCATCCTATTAGCAATAATCTTGGCCACAATTTTATAAAATACATTGCATAAAGATATATGATGATAATCAGATATAGAGTTGGAATGAGTACCCTTAGGGATAAAGGTGATGGCCATAGCTTTAGCCGCTCTAAGCATCTGCCCAGTATAGAAGAAATGTTTAACAGCTCTACAAAGTTGAAAGAAAATAATGTGCCAAGTTTGTTGGTAGAAACCAAAGGAGAAACCATCTAGGCAAGGGGCAGATGAGGTGGTCCCAGCAAATACCACCTTCTTAATTTCCTCATTAGTGATCAGAACAATCAAACCCGCAATTAAATGTGGTGGAACAGTATTACCAACAGGGATATTATAAGAGTTTTCCAAAGGTGGAGTAGGAGCATTATAAAGTATCTTAAAATGGTTAATACAAGCTTGGGCCATATCAGCTTGAGAAGAGAGTAAACCATGGGGAGAAGAAAGTTCCTTGATAACATTCATGTTATTCCTCGATCAAATCTTATTAAATAGAAAACCAATATCATCCTCCCCTTGGGACAGCCAATGGGCTTTGGCTCTTTGAGAAATCCAAGAGAACTAAGCAGCTTGAAAGGAAGCTAACTGGTCATTAGTGTTATTAAGAGCAGTGTTCAATGCAAGGTTTAAAGGGTCCCTTTGA
>NW_021319576.1:7112-23558 GCF_001605985.2 Dendrobium catenatum
CCTTGTAATTTTAAAAATTAATAATTTATTTATGTAAATTAAAAAATATATTATATTTTTATTGTAATGAAATTATTTAAATTAATTTATTCATTTAAAAAAAATGTAAAATGAGATAGCATAATTAAGATATAATATAAATGTATAAATAAAAGATAAAATGTCTATATAAATTTAAAAGATATGGAATAATATAATATTTCTATAAAATTTAAAAAAAATAAACAAAAATTATATATGTATTTTTTTTAATATGATACAACCTTAATATGTGGATTTTTTTTTTCATTTCTTCTTATGTGTTATAATATAATTTTTATTTTATTTCTTAATTATTTATTTTATTAAGTGAATTTTTGTATTCCAATTAATTGGAGTAATATTTTAATTTTTTTTAAATTTAAGTTTGTCTAATTTAAAAAATTAATAAATAAAAATATATTACTAAAATAAATATAAAATTTGTGAGAATATGCATTTTTTTTTTGTGAGAATATGCATATAATTATTATTATTGTTCAGAAATATAGTTCTCGTGGAGATGAATTATTATATATTCGAGTGAAATTTCTTAGCATTTGTAATCATATGATTTTATGCTCTTTACGATTTTGGTAGCTGATACATCACCAAAAAAGTATCATGATCGGGCACGGATCTTATGCAAAATCCAGTTCGAAACTTCCGAAATTAAAATTGGGACTATCCGAACTCCGATTTCAATGAACTTATAGTCAAACTGAACCTCTCGAAACTACGAACCCAATGACACCAAATTCCACTCAATCCAAACCCAAATGGGTCCAAATCAAGGACCTGAAGCCTTGTTGGAAGGTTCAAACCATAATTTTGATTACCAAATGATTTTCAAATGTGACATGCTTATAGTTAAATACAGTAGCTTAACGAGACAAATCTAATGAGTCCAAGATCATGGACTTTTTACATCATTAAGACCTTCAAATGCCAAGTGAATTGTCCAAATCAAGTGATACAACATCGACCATCTATCCAAACCACACCCAATTTATCCTTGATCTTTCTCCTATTTATGGGTCATGCCACTCTAGGAAATTTATAAATAAACTCATCCTTTCTCTTGAAAAGGGACTTAAGCCTAAGAAAAAAAGAGAGAGATTGGAGATCGCTCTTGCCTCCTTACCTCCTCGACAATCGTTTGGAGTTCCGCTGGACCACCACCTGATGCCCTGAGTTCTGTAGGACTACAACCTGACGCCTTGAGCTTTGTCGGGCAACCACCTGATGCCCTGAGCTCTGCCAAACCACTAATTAATGCCCTGAGTTTTGTCGGACCACCGCTTGACGCCCTGAGTTCCGTAGGACCACCCCTTGTCACTCTAAGTTATGTCATACTATCACTTGATGCCCTGAGTTATGTCGGACTACCACCTGATGCCCGGAGTTCCATCAGACCAGCACTTGACTCCCTAAGTTCCGCTAGACTATCACTTAATGCCCTAAGTTCCACTAGACTACCACCTGACGCCCTGAGTTTCGCTGGACTACCACCTGTTGCCCTGAATTCTACCGTAGCACCACTGATGCCCTCAGTTCCGATGGACCAGCATTTGATGCCCTTAGCTGTGTTAGTCAACCACGCGATACCCGTAGTTTTGCCATACCACTAACTGATGCCTAGAGTTTTATCGGATCACTGCCGGCTGTCAATATTCTACTAAACCGCCATCTGACAACCCAACTAACATCCACATTTCCATGTAACGTCGGACTTCCGATAGACCACCACGTGACACCAGACTTCTATCCCTATTTGTCACTTGATTTCAACCATAAGATTGATATTTGTATTATGATAACCCTTGATGGTGAGTTAATCCACTGTAATCTACTCAAAGTTTAGTTGAATCATTTTTAACTATGCCATGCCCCATGGTTTTTTCTCTTGAAAATTTGTGAGGGGTGTTAAACCCTAAAGAACTTGCCCGAGGCTAAGCAATTAATAGTTTTAAGAAATCTTAAATTAAAAAAAAATATTTATGTTCTTTTTAAATATTTTAAAATAAAACAATAACTTTTGATGTGAAAAAAAAATAATTTTCACAATAACAATACAATCAAATATTTCAATAACTAAATAAATCACACAAAAAGTGTGAAAATAAAAATACGGTGAAAGTAATAAGAAATAACACACCAAATTTTATAGTGGTTCAATCAAATTAGACATATGTCCACTCCTTGGAGACTCACTATCCAAGTATTGCACTAAACTGAAGTGACTTTCCTTTTGCTCCCATAGTAAGGCGGAGAAGCTTGCACAAAATCTTTCCACCGTCACGGTGAGGTAGGAAACCTTGAATTCTTTTACTCCCTCTTAGCGTAGGCAGAGAACTTGGAATCCTTTTACTCCTTCCTGAAGTAAGAAGAGAACCTGGATCTAATGTTGAAGACGATCTCCCTAAAGCCACAAGGAACCTGTGGAGCAACTCGAAGAAGATGACGAACACCTTGCTTGGACTAACCTTTGTGATTCCCTCACAAACTCCCTCTCATAAGGATATCTCTCTCTCAAGCAATCCCTCTTCCTTCTCTAAGCTCCCTCTTGGATCAACGCAATAGTAAAAGATTAACCCAAAGGTTACTACCATTGCATAAATAGAGAGCCTAAAAAAAAAAACCCTAATTTTTAATTCAACATAATTGATCATTCATGACGATCAATAGATCATCCTGTATGATTAGTACAAAATAACCCTATCAACTAGGATGATCACCTATGCTCTGTACAATTAGTATAAATATTTATACAAATTATCCCATAAATTCATGTGATCATTCAAGATGATTAGTTCAAGATACTATATTGATCGTCTAGTACGACCTTGGATGATGGGTGGCGATCTCCCTATCATCCTAAAAAAGTCTCAGGATGATCCTATGAATAATTTAATCATAATTACTCTCCAAATCACCATATCAATTTTGGTATAATTGTCATAAATCATTCATGATGATATACATCATCCTATAACAATAGAATAAATTTGAAAAATAAAACATTACCTATATTATGATTGGCATATAGTTTTATCATTTAAGCTAATCGGCCTAGATGATATGGATCATTCAGCTTGATTAGTTTAATCACTTGTAATTAACTGGATGCCCTAAAAAGGATTTTTATTTCTAAATGATCATCTAGTATGATCTCAAATCGTCCTATATGATTTGGTTTAAAAAAATCTTTAACTCCCTAAATTTCTCCTCTTAAGTGTGTATATGCATAAGGTTACTTAGTTTGTGGTCCACTATATTCAAGATTTGACTAAAGAAAGTTTAAAAATATATTAATATACAATTACAAGCAGACTCAACTCTAATCTATCCAATCTTGAGTTGATTTATATTGCAAGTGATCTTTGTGGACCTGAAAGGTTAATAAGCAGAAAAAATAAAATAGATGTTCAATAATAGTTGTGGTAAAGAAATAATAATATTTGCTATCATCAAAATCGAAGTATTTTGATCTAGATTCGTAATTATCTCCCCTTTTTTATGATGACAAACATTATCGTTAAAAAATTTTAGATAAAAACTTTTTTAATTAAAGAAAGAAAAAAATGAATAATAATAATAATAGTAGTAAAACAAGGTAGATTCCACCAAAGACAAAAATAAATAACCCAACAATTACTCCCATCTTTTGACATCACAAAAGGAGGATAAGAAAAACACCACACATAAAAAAATATATAAAAGAGAACCAATATAAAACCAGAATAAAACAATAACAAGTTAGTAGAAAGAGGAATCCTGATCAGGTGGTGGTGGTGGTGGTGGTGGCTGCTGAAAGAATCGGTTCAAGGAAGAAAATTGCTCTCGAAAACAGGACATTTCCTAGTCGTACTACTGCTACTACTGGACTGGGTATGCCTCAAACTGAGCTACATCCTTATCATGTTGTTACTGCTGCTTAGTGACATATGACACAAATTTGGCTTTGAAATGGTTGAACCTCTGAACCATCTTATCAATCTAAGAGTACTGGTGGATAGGGTCAGGAGCAGAAATATGTTTTTCCTCTTCTTCCATAGCCTCATCGTGTACAGGGTGAGGACGAGTACTATGAAGAATGTGAAATTAGCTATTTGAGTATAAAATAAGGAGGTGATCATGTGGGCTTGGAAATTGAAGGTTGTACTTAGATTCAAGGACATAGGCAATGGTATATCCTGTGGCAAGATTTAGCTTTCTTTTGTGACCGAGATCACTAATACTGGTTACATTTTCAATGTATCAAATTATAAGATCAATGGAACTAAAGTATTGACGAGCCATTATGTAGTAGGTGGTGAGTGGCACGTTGGGGATAATATAGATATGATCCCCAACTTTAGGAATAATGGAGGTGCGAAGGATGTGATGGATGGTTCAGGCATTTTTCACTAAGGAACTAGTTACTGAGTCATGAAGGTGGGCATTTCTTTCTTAAAGAAGGGTATTGATAGCGCCCCAATTCAATTCAAGATCTGAGAGTAAAACATGAAGTTTGTCGCTAGTGGTGGAAAGGTGGAGAAATTTTTAAAAGTTTTTGTTACGACTTAGTTTTTTAAATACATGCTTTTATATTATGTGAGTTTTTTTATGATAATAAAATGATATTGTGTTGATTAATGTTTCTCCTAATATATATTGGAAAAATATTATTTATGTTATTTGTGTGTACTAATATTTCAGAAAAATCATACTCCAGATTCCAAAGACTTTAAGATAGATTAGATTAGAGTTTCTTATAATTCTATAATTTTTCTTTTTTACTTGATTCTGAGAGTGTGTGATTATAATTGAGTAACCGTGCACACACACTCACCATAGGGGAGTGAGTCAAAACTTATATTTTTAAACTAATCATAATATATAATTATTAAATCATCTTGGATGATTTGTTCTATGAGTATTCCTTCAGACAAAAGTCGAATCATTGCTTTAATTTTTTTTTGTAACTGTTCATACTGTATGAATATTAGTTCGTACAGATGCGTCCATAGTACAAAATGGCTATGTACCAATTCGTCTCGAAAGAACTCCAAATTTTTTGATCTGATCATACTTTACAATCATATTTTCATAAAGATGATGTCTAGAGTACGAAATGAGAGTGTACTAGTTCGTTCATATGAACAGGTAAAGTTTTTAAACCATTCATATTATACAAAATTAGTTTCTTATAGATGATGTCTAGAGTATGAAATGAACTCATCCATTTTCGTACCAAATAAAGCATGATTTGGTTAAACTGATTGTAATGTTTGAAATGAATTTCATAAAGTATGCTAACTAGTGTATGAAATACATTCATATAGAATTGTACCTTTTCTCACATTTCATCTTTTAATGTAAACATACACCTTTCTCATCTTTCCAAAATCGCATAATTCATTTTTCAAAGCATTCAACACCTTTCAAAACACATAGTCATCAAAGCACTTTACTTTTACTTTTAAACATTTATACACTTCATATACAGCTTTACACACTTGATATCATACATATATGCATTCCAACACACACCACATTTCTTCACTTTTATAGGAAAACTTGATTCAAGTGAAATTGTTGATCAAATCATCTTTCTTGATATTAAAATATAGCTTTAACTCCTTTCTAAGCAATAGTATCAGCTTTCACCCTTCTAAACATGTTTCAAAAAAAAAATCTCCAATCAAAATATATCAAACTCACATTCTAAGAAACCATAAACCAATCATTATAGCTTCAGATTAATTTTGCCGAGAGATCTATATCAAGTCAAGATAGAAAAATGGAGAGAAAACCATCACATTTTACTCTATAAATCAAATAATAAATGGAGCTTTTTTTGCCAAAAAAATAAAATAAAATTAAGAAAATACCTCATGATTATATCTCTTGATTCCTGTACGAAAACATAGCATAAGAGACAAAGAACCATTGTATTTCTTTTAAAGAATGCGTGCATTTCAAATTCCCAAATCTTTAAGGTAGAAATATAGTTTCAACAGGAACTTTCTACTATCATTTAAAACTGAAAAATGGAATGATAATCTCAGTATTCTCTTTCAACATAAATGTCATATTGATGCAAAGAAAACTAAAATGAAACTTTCTTGATTTCACAATTTTAGAAAGAAACAATTTATTATCATCTCCTTTCAAAAATAGAAGTGATCCCCATTAATTCTCTTGCCCAACAGAGAAGGGGAAGAAGATTAATGGAGGTGAAGGAGAAAGATGAAAATGAAGAAGAAGAGGATGATGGGGAAAGAGAGAAATAGCAAGAAGTATACCTAAACTCTCGACTAGGAAAAACGACAGCGAAGTTCTCGACTAATGCTGGCGGATCAAGAGACGTCGGAGATCGATGAGAGAGAGGTGAGGCCGGCCTTGGAGTTGTGCAAAATGGAGGGAAGCGATCGAACAGGGAGTTTCTCCTGGGGCTTCTCACGCGATCCAGAGAGGGAGATGGGGGAAGTTCGCGAACGGGAGAGGGGATTCGTTCGTGCGTGCGAATTAGGAGAAGGAGAGAGTGGGGGTCGTTCGGGTAGATAGGAGGTAATATTGGGAGGAGTTGCACCAGTTTAGTCTAACCGCAAATTAGGTTTAGGTTAAGTCGCCTCTTGATTTGAATTTTAGATTTACGTTAAGTCGCCTGTTGATTTGACTTTTATATTAAGTGATAATTTTTAGAATATATTTTAGTTATATATATTTAACAAATTTTATTTTAAAACATATAAATGATTTATTTTAATAAAATTGATAAATTTAAATTAAATAAAATTGATGAACATTTTTTTAATAAATTTATTTAAATTTGTTTATTTAATTTAACTAATGATGTTGGATTGTGACGAGTCAATCCGGGTTAATTGGGGCTATTGTTATTTAAAATGAACTTCACTCGAGTAAATTTGATTTTGTTTCGCTTCGATTAGTGTAACAAATTTTGATTTTAAATAATCGATTTGAGTTTTGTTTAGAGTTGAATTAAATCTAGATTGAATTGATTTTGATTTGGTTTGAACAAAAGGGTCGAGTCAATGCTACGTCAGTGGGTGTCCACCTAAGGGAGTCCTAAAAGTGATCTCTACACTAGGCTATGAAAACCTATGTGCTAAAGATTGAATCGGGGAAATTAACCTCGAATAATGAGGTCAACAAATGGACCCCCAATAGGCATGATAAACTTGCTAAAGTTTATTGTGTGCATTGGTGTTAACCGAAACGATCAACTAGATCCAAAATTGAACTTGAATATCTGGGTATATGAATTGAACGAATTTGTACTTTGATAGAAGGTCAAAATGAAAAGTTTATAAAGTTATTTGGGTGTATGTGATTTATTTTAAAGTTGAGGATGACCTTAGCAAATAATAGCTAATGAGATTAGCATCATTTAATAAATCCAAGATATGGAAAAGTTGAATGTATTGATTTAAATGTAGTTTGGAAGGAATGGAAAGTTTGGTTTTGATTTTGATAAAAGCCAGAAATCAATAGGATGTCGTAAGAACGGGTTTGTACTAGAAGTCAATAGGATGCCATAAGAGCGGGCTTAGACCTAAAGACAAGTTTAATCAGGTTTTGTTGCCGTAAGAGTGGACTTAAGCAATAAGTCAATAGGATGCTGTAAAAGCAGACTTAGACCTAAAGACTGATTTGAACATGATGGCTTCCATAAAAGTAGAATTAAGCCAGAAGTCGATAACATGCCATAAAAGCAGACTTATACCTAAAGATGGATTTAAGAGGATGGCTGCCGTAAAAGCGGACTTAGACCTAAAGACGAATTTTAAATAGGATGTCTGCCGTAAAAGCAAACTTAAGCAAAAACTCAATAGGATGCCATTAAAATGGACTTAGACCTAAAGACAGGTTTAAACTGGATGGTTGCCGCAAAAGAGGACTTAAGCCAGAAGTCAATAGGATGTCGTAAAAGTGGACTTAGACCTAAATACAGATTTAAACTTGATGGCTGCCGTAAAAGCTGAATTAGACCTAAAGACAGATTTAAAATGGATGGCTGCCATAAAAGCGAACTTAAGGCAGAAGTTAATAGGATGCCGTAAAAGCGAACTTAGACCTAAAGACAGATTTAATGTATGATTGATTTCTTTAAAGTTTTGGATCATTTTCATTCATAAAAAATGACGTTAACAAATTGCAAATATTCTACTATAAATCAAAACATTTGTATATGTCATTTTCTAGAAGGGAAGGGGAAACATTCGGAAGAAAAAATTAGAAAAAAATCTTGAAATTCATTTAATTGAAAATTTGTTCTCTTTTTTAACATAAATGATCCTTATAACATACAAATATTCCACTGGGGATTCTATTTTTATATCGGATCATTATATGTGAAAAAGGGAAATCAATAAAAGGACAATTCTACAGTAATATTATAGAATATCTCAATTATTTCAAATCTTGCAACCTTTCAATTTTGATTTTCAAAAGTACACAAATTACTTGGACCCAGTACGACATGTGACATTCAAAAACTTGAGAACAATGTATATTCTGAGAAATTTTTAATTTTATTGCAAAATCTTCACAACAACGTCATTAAACATAGTATTTCTTAAGAAATCACTCATTGATGGGCAACATAGGACGATTACCATTATAATAAACTAATTGGTAGGATCCTCCTTAGTAGATTTTCTCCACCATAAAAGGACCTTCCCAGGTAGGCTCAAATTTACCCCCGAACCTTCAATGAGTCAAGATAGGTCTACGTAAGACCAACACAAGCTCTCCTACTCGAAAGATTCTAGGATGGACCAGTTCATCATGTGCTTGAGCCATACAGGATTTATATAACTCGAGATTCTGTTGAGCCTGCAGTCGCTTCTCTTCTAAACCTTCAAGTCCTTTTAGTCGAAGCTGGGCGTTCTATTCAGATGTAATACTATTGCTAATTATAACCTTTAGAGACGGAAGCTGTATCTCTAAAGGGAGTAGCCTCAGCCCCAAAGACTAAAGCAAACGGTGTAGACTGAGTTAGGGTTCTATATGTGTTTCGGTAAGCCCATAGAGCCTCACCCAACTTTCCATGCCACTGTTGCTTATTGTCCTCTAAGATCTTCTTTAAAATTCCTTCCAACGTCTTATTCAAGGCCTCTGCTAATCCATTCGCATGTGGGTAATAGCTTGTGGAGTATCTCCAATCAATATTATGACATTTAGCAAAATTATTCATTTTGGTGCTCTTAAAGGAGGAACCAATATCAGATATAATTTGACGAGGGATACCGAATCGATATACAATATGAACTCGAAAGAATTGGATCACGTTGTGAGTTTTAACTTCTCGTAGTGGAATAGATTCTGCCAATTTTGAGAAGTAATCTGTTGTTGCTAGAATGAACCGATGACCTTTAGAAGAAGGAGGACAAATAGGGCCAATAATGTCCATGCCCCAACTTTCAAAAGGCCATGAAGTAATATTTAGATGTAGGACATTAGGATGTCGGTGTAGGACTACACCATGTACTTGGCACTGGTGACAATGATGTGCAATAGACATACAATCGTTAATCATTGAGGGCTAATAATATCATAGCCTCTTAATTTTCATCTTCATTTGAGGGCCAGATTGGTGAGAACCACACAATCCGGCATGTACCTCGGTCACGATCTTTTGGGATTCTTGTTTATTAAGACAATGCAACTACAATTGATCAAAAGATCGACGGTACAAAGTGTCATTTATCAGTGTATAAGAGAGAGCCCTTCTCTTAATCTGATCTACAACAGATTTCTTTGGAGGGAGTTTGCTTTCTTGTAAATAATCAATGAAATGTTTCCTCCAGTCAACTGTTTCATCATTATAAGAAATAACAATCTAACCCTTAAAAGGAAAAATTTTATTAATGTATTCCAAATCTATAGGAGATAAGATATTTAGACCTTGAACTTCTATAGAGATTGGTTCTTATTCTATACAAGCTAACTCTTTTTTAAGCTTTGCAAGGGCATCCACCATAAAATTTCTTCCATGGGGTGTCCTATACAAAGTCACGATTAGAATCTGCTCTAGAAGCTTCATAGTTTACTGATGGTACGAAAGAAGTTTAGGTTTCAAGACTTTGTAAATACCAGCAACTTGATTGATGAAAAGTTGTGAATCTCCAAAGATATTGATTTCTATGATTTCTATTGATATTATTAATTCTAAACCAATTATTAGAGCTTTGTATTCAACCTCGTTATTAGTGCAAGGATCTAATAAATGATATGAATAATGCAACAATCCCTTTTCAGGGGTGATGAAAACCAACCCGATACCGGCCTTCCCTGGATTATTTTCTCAGGTTCCCCAATCTTTTGTGAAGATGAGGCACCATCAAAAAATAACTGCACGGTATTTCCTTTATGCTCATCTAAATACATAATTTGTTCATCAGGGAGATCTTCATTTAGAGGAGACTCAATAGGGATCGGGTGTGCTGCTAAGAAGTCAACCACGACTTGACCTTTGATAGCACGTAATGGTATAAACATGATATCAAATTGGAGCAAGATCATTGACCATTTTGCCAAATGTCCCATCAATGTTGGACGATTCATCAGGTATTGAAGTGGATTGACTCTAGAAATGAGATTGATTTATGAGCTAACATGTAATGCCTTAATTTTTGGGCAGCAAAAATCAAGGCTAAATAATGTTTTTCAATAGCTGGGTAATTAGTTTCAGTTGGCAGGAGTCATCTACTCAAGTAGTAAAGTGCATTCTCTTTTCCTTCCTCATTAGTTTGGGCTAACAAGGTGCTAAGAGACCTATCCAAAGTCGCGGTGTAAAGTATTAATGGTTTTCCTGGGATAGGAGCTGCTAGGACTGGTGGTGTTAACAAATACTGCTTAATGCTTTCAAAGGCATTTTGACACTTTTCATCCCAATGAAATCGGACATCTTTCTTACATAAAGCGACAAATGGTTGACACCTACCAGACAAGTTAGAAATGAATCTCCATAGATATGCCAACCTACCTTGAAGATATCTTAATTGGGTGAGACTTTTGGGAGGTGGCATATTTAAGATGTCTTTTATTTTGGAAGGATCAATTTCTATACCTCGGTGTCTCACTACAAACCCTAAGAATTTCTCTGAATTAACTCCGAAAGAACATTTCAAGGGGTTCATCTTTTGGTCATAGCGACACAACCTTTCAAAAATGATTATCAAATCATGAAGATAGTCTTCCCTTTGATGACATTTGACAACCAAATCATCGATATAACATTCCACCTGTTGGTGTATTAAAATATCGAAGATTCGGGTCATAGCTCGCTAGTAAGTTGCACCAGCATTCTTAAGTCCAAAGAGCATGACTTTGTAATAAAAGACCCCTATAGGTGTTCTGAAGGAAGTGAATTTTTCATCTTCAGGAGCCATCTTGATTTGGTTATATCCAGATGAACCATCCAAAAAAGAGAAAATTGCATGCTCTGAGGCGATGTCTACTATGAGTTCCGGTATGGGTAATGGGAACTCATCTTTTGGACAAGCCTTATTCAAATCCCTATAATCATGCATATGCAAATTTGACCATTCTTCTTCTTTACTGAGATGATGTTAGCCAACCAAGAGAAATATTTCTCTTCTCTTCTCGAATCCCGATCAGTTTTTTAACTTCAGTTATCACTTGTTGTTCAATTTTCAAGCGCATGTGTCGTGGGGCTTGCTTGACAGGGATTATGTCAGGTTAAATTTCAAGTTTGTGGACTGCTATTTCTATAGATAATCTAGGCATTTCATCATAACTCCAAACAAAGCAATCCTTAAACTCTGAAAGTAACTTGACTAGGTTAGTTAACTCATCCTCATTCAATAAGGCACTTATGAACGTCGTACATGGATTTTCTTCATTACCAAGGTTAATTTGTTTCAGTTCCTCAACAGTTGATTGGATTTCTTCCTTAAGTTCAGGAAGTGCCTCCTTAACTTAAAAGTCATCCAAATCATTTGAAGTTTCTAAGCAAAATTCATTAAGAATTTCAATGTCCTTTCATAAAAAAATGATTATATCCTAAATTGTTAGTAATCACCAAGAAATAATCATCATCTTTGAATGGAAAAATAGTGCTAAAGCCTAGTCCTTCTATTGACTTTAGTTTACGGTATTCAGTATTCCAAAGACTTTCAAAGGACTGAGCTTGACGTTTGGTCCAAGTAGATGGAGCAAGACCTTGCTCAATTAAATTTTTAACACTATAAGGATACCAATCAAAATGGAGTTCCACTATTTCATTCATAAAAGGATCATCAATGTGTACATCAGTTTTAACATTCTTACTAGAAGAAGGAATAAACTTAGCAGTTATAATCATCGCTCAAAGCAGGTGAAACTTTAACTGCCAACCCAGCTATACTATCTTGCGATAGTGGGGTTGGAGCTTAAGTCTTCACATATCCTTTAAGACCTTCATAGGTAGACAAATCTAAATTATCCTCTATATTTTCCTGAACTTTATCTTCATCACTGTCGTGTTCCAAAGAGATCTCAAATTTTGGCCTTTTGTTATCATTTTTAGCCTTCAATACACATGATTTATCCTCTGAACCAGATTCTAAATCAATGTGTATCGTAGGTGTTTGCTTTTGTATGTTTTCATACATTGCACTTTCATAATTTTTCCATCCTCTACCTCTACCTCACATCCATTGGGTCATCCTACCACCTCTTTGTGAGGGAGGAGAAGGATGCCAACGGATGTTATCTTCGAGGCAGTGATATTCTTTATCTCTTTTTCTTCTTTTTATTTTTCATTTTTCTTTTTAAGTGCAATTTCATTTTTGGCAAATTTAAAATCTTTAGGAATAATCGTTTGCTTTTTAAGTAAATAATCGGTGGCATCTTCATAAATTCCAACTTCATGAATTGAGCAGTGATTCATACACTTACATCAGTAGTATACTTGTGCTTGGCATAGGTTGTAACTACCCTTCTTCTGTCGGTTAGGTTATTCATTTCATTCTTGGGTAATGTGATCGGTATCTCTTAAATTTATAAAATGAGGTCTTATAGAACCCCCGTTAGTATTTTAATGGGATGTTTTCTTTATGCCTCATCATACAACTAAAAAAAATCTCTCTTTGCCTGGTCTTTAGTAGTATGCATAATTACTTTTTTTAGTAGCTCAACATATTATTTGGATTGGGTCCAAAATCTCTTTGTCCAATCTTTAGTAATATATACAGTTACTTCTTTTAGTAGCTCAATGTATTATTTGGATTAGGTATAAAAAAAATTTAAGTTTTGAAAATTTTAAACCTCGTAGTGTCCTAGCTAACATGTTGTAGTTGTATATTTTTATAACTAAAAATGTGGCAGAATAAATCTTAAGAAAATTTGAGCTTTTAAATCAAAGTTATCTCCCTTTCTAAACCAATATGTTTTAGTTATATATTTTTATAACTTAATATGTGTTGTAGGACAGGGTCTAAAAGCTCAAATCTTCAAATCAAAAAAATTTCTACTTGTCCTAATAACAAATTGTAGTTACATGTCCTTTGTAGCTTGATATGTTTACTAGGACATGGTCCATAATCTGATCTATGCAAGATTGTCAAAATTAAAGTCATCTTACAATGAGAAAAGTTTGAAGGTTCAAATACAAGTCAAGCTTATAAAAATAATTTTTTAGAGAAAATAGCAGGTTGATTTCTCTAAAAAGAAATTTACCTATATCTTCCTTAAATTGCAATAAAATGTTCATTGTGGTTGACTCCTCTAAATATTTAAAGAATAAGGCCTATGATTATCAATGCTAAAAAGAAAAGTGTGTTCCCTCCCTCCCACCACTTTGGGGGATTGACACCTTAAATGAAAATATATTTAATTTTATTTCTTTTGAAACCTCAAAGCATAAAACTTTAGCTAATTTTAGTAGGTTTCTAGTAATCAAATTGAATTAAATTCAAATGTACTTCCAAATTTTATATTCAATCATGTTATGATTTTTCTAATCTTAAAAATGTATAATTATTAGTTGTTGTATTGAAGTTTGAAAATTATTTTGAATTCCCTCATCTTTAACCTTCTTGTAGGTTAGAGTTTATGATGTCTTTAAATCTTATTTCTTAAGGGTACTACATGGATATGACGATTTGTCCTCTACTATGTGGTTTAACTCTGATAGAAAATAGATATTAAGGCATGCGATAAAGATAAATGACTTAGTCAATTACATAAAAGCCTTTGTTCATCATATGAAGTTTTCTCTTATGGTAATATTTTTAAATCAAATATTAACTAAGTTTATTCTTGACTTTATTACTCCATTTGAGAAAACTCATGAACAATTCTTCTTAAGATTGATCATCTTAAATTCCCCTTTCAGTCAAAGACTTTGGATAATTCAATGTTCTTTATTAAGGCTAACCCATGATATGATAAACATTTCTTTGTAATGTGGCTTTTTCTTAAAATTAATTGACACACCTTGAATTGATACTTAGTCAAGTGATTTTATAACATCTTTAATAGTTTTCTTTTTCAGTAGTAAAAAAAAATATATATCAAATTTGGATTCACCCAGTATAATATCCATAAATACTTTCTTTTGAATTAAGATTTATGTTAAATTGAAATTGGAGGATGTGGAAGTCTTGTTCATCTCCTTGTTATTATACATCTCATATGCATCTTGCAAGTTGATGAATTTGTTTCATAATTATCTCATTCAAGTTATTTATTCATACTATAGGATTGGGTCCGATTTGTAAATCCATCTTCCTTGTATAAGAGGGTTAATTTTCTACTCTTATACTTGGAAGATGAATTTACAATTGAAATAATTATTTCAAGATTTAAGTAAAGGAAGTCTCTAAAAAAAAAAGAAAAAAGAAAGAAAAGAAAAGAAAATAAAGAGACACATTCATTAAATGTGTAGAAAAAAAAAAGATAAAAAAAAAAAACAAAAGAAAAGAAAAACAGACACATTCATTAAAGAAGAATAAAAGTTCTCTTTATCTCTCTACTCTCTTATATTCCCTCTTTTACTTCCCTTTTCTCGTGCCTCATGATAAATATTGGAAAAGTATAAAGTGTGCTTTTAAAAGAAAAAGTTCAGAAGACAAGCAATAAACTGGGTTCAAGCCCAAAGAAATGTACGCTTTTATTTTCAGTAAATTTCAACTATTTCATTATTATTTCTTAAATGTGCTTCTAATTCCCTATTTTTTTTTTCTTTACTTGCATGAACTGCAAGGAATGGTACCAGTCGAGTGGATAAAAGGACAAGGAATGTAAAGGCGTCAGTCTCCTCTATCCAACCGGGTGGAGATGCTACGGGCAGAACCACCAAAGTCGTAGGCCCCGGTGACTGTAAGTTTTCTAAAACTTAAAATAGGGTTTTGAAATATGATATTTCTATGATCAAACACAGTTTAAAGAATAACATATCATCTCGAAAGATAAACATGAAATTCTAAAGAATGTGTTTAAAAATAGAAATAAGATTTTTTTAAAAGTTTATCCATTCTTTTATTTAGATATAACAAGGAGAATATTATATCATCTTGAAAGACGAACATAACATTCTTCAAGACATCTAAAAGCAAGAATGGTTTTTATAAAGTTCATTATTTCAAAAGTTGAATATAACAAATAAAATATTATATTACCTGAATAGATAATAATAATATTCTACAAGTATACTTAAAATTAGAAATGAGTTTTTTTAAAAATGTATCTACATTCCCAAATATTTTTCACTTGTTTTATATGAATAAAATAAGGTTTATTTTATTCTGGTATTCTCAAATCCTTATAGGAGCAAGCCCCTATAGTTGATCACATCTTAGGAGATGCTCCTAAGAAAACTCTCGATTAAAGCAGCGATTTCTGTTGTAAATTCAGATCTATAAACTATGTTTTGATGATTGGCAAACACTCTTACTTGACTTGGACTGTCTTTACTACTGACTTTTCAGGAATCAAAGATCGGACGGGAAAATGGAGCCAGCTGAAGATGTGGTAGATTAGGGTCGAGTCAGTCTGTAATTTTATTTTTTCCCTCTTGAGTCAATTGTAATCTATGATGTGACTAATGCAAAGTAACCCTACACACACAGACTTGAGAGACTTAGAATTTCTATTTTTTCTCCAATCGGTCAGGACGATATTTTACATCGTCATGGACTATTGGGCTTAAAACACAAAATCTAATCAGGGGTTCTTAATTAAGGCAGCCGTCATTAGCCAATCGGCCAGGACGATACGCGTATCGGCCAGGACGATAAACTCAAAATAGAAAGAAATTGCCTCCATAAACAATTAAGGTATTCTGTAATTTTTGGTAATTGGCCAGGACGATCTTGAATCGGCCTGGACGATATTCACAATTATGCCTTAATTAATCAGACAAATCAAAGAAATAATTAAGGATGATTGATACGATCATATCGTCCTGAA
>NW_021319576.1:27934-31222 GCF_001605985.2 Dendrobium catenatum
CGGCCTGGACGATCAAGCCAATTTTCAATCGTCCAGTTTGCATTCAGGGCGATGCTCTGTCCGATCTTCTGAGATTTATACTGATCGGCCAGGATGATTTTCATATCGTCCTGGACGATATTGTCGGTAACTTGCAATTAATGAGCTTCTTTGAAGCTCTTCTATTTAAGAGCTCTTGTTCAATATTTTTGAATATATTTTGTTGCTGCCTTGACCTGAGAAGACCTTGAGGGGAGAAAGAGAGAGAGAGAGAGAAATAGAGAGAGAGAGAGAGGATCTTGTGAGGGGGAGCTTGTGAGGGGATTCACAAAGGTTGCTTTAATGATTACTCTACTTTTTCTTCGTCTAGAGTTTCTCTTCCGTGGAAGGGTCGGTAGAGGTAAGGATTCAGCAACTGATAGTGGTTCTCTGCTAGCTTCAGGAAGAAGCAAAAGGAGATAGGTTCTCTGCCTTGCCGGGGTGGCAAAAAGTCGTTCTTTGTAAAGGCTTCTCCACCTAGTTGTGGGGCTAAAGGAGAGTCACGATTGAAGTGCAATACTCGGAGGGTGCCTCTGGGGAGTGGATGTAGGTCGAGTTGATCGAACCACTATAAATTTCTGTGTTCTTATTTCTTTCTTCCGCACTTTAATTTTCACACTTATTTTTCTCATGGTGTGATTTTGGTTTATGTGATTTTACTTCTTTGTGAAAAGAAATTTTAAAATACCAATTCACCCCCCTCTTGGTTAGCTTGGGCCAGTTATATAGGGCTTAACATCCCTAACGAACTTTTAATTTCATACCCTTTGACTACAAAGTAGAAGACAAGAAATAGAAGTACGGATTTTCCAAGGAGAAAGCTCAATGTTGAATATTTATTAGGAGTCAAAAGAGGAAAAGTTGGAGGTGCCGGATTGTGAGAAGCTCAAAGGCAACCTCAGTCTATCTTATTTTGGGCTTTATATTTTAGGAGAATTTTTATGTTTAAGTTGATATTTTATTAGAAATTTGGGATTATATTCCGGAGGGTGAGAAATTAAGATCTAAAAGAATCTACCATAGAACCTAAATCTAATTTGGGCACTACAAAATAGTAACCCGAACCTACTAAAAAAGTGCAAATTTGGACTTACCCCAGCCTGGGTTGGGGAGCCAGCTAACTACCTAGGAGCACTAAAACCATGTGTCCAGTCTCTTTATGAAAGATGGGTAGGGACGTTGCTTAAGTTTTAAGGAATTAAGGACCGACATCTAAGATAGATCTTAATTGGCCCCTCAACTTATGTAGGGTGAATTATGCTAAAAATAAAAAATGCAATTAACAAATTAGACTCTTTTTAATTTGTATCTAATGCAATGCATGCTAATTGACTCTAATGCTTATATGAAGCAGTTTTAAAATTATGCTTAAAAAATAGGTTTTCTTTTTCAAAGATTGCACAACAACCCCTTGATAGAACTGCACCCTCATAGGTCAAGCGGTCTGCTAGAACCCACAGGCGGGGAGCTGCCTAACATGGAAGAGAAAATAATAATATGCTTATACTAACTCTCAGTAGTCCCGAGCTTACTTCTCAGATCGTTAGAGTTATTATGTAAACCTAAAAATTTAATTAGAGTTACAAGTAGAAGAATTTTATATGTACCCTCACAAAAACTCCGATCATGTCCAGGCTAAAACAAAATATGGCATGCAAGAAAACCTTGAAAAATAGGCAATTCTAGTGCGCAAATAATTTAAACAATCAAATTAAATAATCTAAAATATAATATCCAATGTCCAATGCCCATATAATTACACCCAAAATTTGTAAAAAAGTAAAGTGGCAGGTACCACTAACAACAAACATGGATTCTAATCCTAGAATTAACGCAAGTGATTTTTAAATGGGATATCTTCTTTCTTGTATCTTCATTTCTTTATCTTCTTTCTTTTATCTCTTCATTTCAACTTTTCTTCTTTTACGAGTTTCTTGGATCCGCCGAGCCTAGATATCCAAATGAAAAGAAACTCATTCCCAGAAGGGCATTTTCTTTTCTATTTGGATACTAAAATCATCCTAATTTGACTTTTTAAATAAAAGAGAATAATCCCTTAAGTGATATTCTCCTCTCTATGGATTCAAGATCACTTTCATTTTTATAATATTTTTCATACACATTTACAATTAAATTACATTTCACATTAAAAAATCTAGACCATATGTATAGTTATCCTAAACAGTTTATAAAAAAAATCATCCCAAGCAGTTATATATTTGCATTTAAATTAAATTCATCAGCGACACTTGACCACACTCTTATTTATTTGGGGACTAAGCAGCTAAAGCAACCATAGAATTTATATAATTATTAATTAATTAGTCCCCTTTACTGCCCTACACGAGTGTGGCCACATGCAAAAGATTCCGTGAACAACCAGATCGTTCCTAACCTATGTGTAATCTAATCGTCAATAAAATCACATCATAGAGAGAAATAAAAGTAAATAAACAAACATGCCAATAATTTTACAACCAGCATGCAGTGAAAACCTAGAAAAAGCTCATTACACAGCATAAAGAAAGTAAACATCGGCCTAACCTAAAGTTAGAGTCGGTTGTCCTAACAAATAATTCTAAGTATGTGCAGTAAGCTGTGTTGTCTTGATATGTCCTAGGTCAATTATTAGTTGAAGTTTTCTAATTGATTGAATTTAGTTTGTTGAAAGTTCAAAGGGGGATTTAATGTTCGAGTTTAAGTTTTAGTACCTTTAATAATTTTGGAATTCATTTTAGGAGAAAATTTTAATTGTTAAGGTTGATCAATAAGTTTGGTTATTTAGCAATTTAAAAGTTTGGTTTATATTGGTTAAAATTATTGTTTATGATTATAGTTTCTAATTTTAAGAGAGAGTTTTAATGATTATTTGATTATTATTTAGATTTAATTATATTTAGGTTAAGGGGATTCATTTATCCTAAAACAAGGTGTCACTAAATTTTCTATGTTCTATATTTCTTCCATAAAGAGTGCATGCATCCTAAGTCTATGTTTTCTAAAACTCGATCCTTAATTTTGTCTTTAAATGTCACTAATGCTATATGGGATGAAAATATTATTATCACTAACCCTTAGAACATTTCACGCATGTAAAGGAGTTTAGGGATCTAAAATAAAATAAAATAAAAATCCTAATAAAATTAAAGTTACTATAGGGACCTAAAGGGAAAAGGTTCGCACAAACCACACCAAGGGCCCCCTATAGGTTTTCTAAGTTTTAGAATACTTACAGTCACCGGGGGCTACGACTCGGTGGTTCTGCTCATA
>NW_021319576.1:31322-57940 GCF_001605985.2 Dendrobium catenatum
AGACTCAACACAAAATACACAATTTCACAAAACAAGCACTTTACCTCTCACACGTACACACTTCATTATTCAAAGATCACATACTATACTTTATGTTTTCTAAAATTACAAATTCACCTTTTAGGACATACACTTTTTCACATAAAATACTTTTCAATATGCATACATTTCACCTTCCAAGCTCTATACTCTGTTTCTTCAATAGACACTTCATATACTTTCCAACACAAATACATACTACAAGATTCATCTACTTTGTCCTCCCAAAAATATCATACTATACTTTTCAACTTTTACTTAACTACTCCAAAATACACATATAATTTTTACTTCTCCAAAATTTCTATCTTTCCTTCTTCTAATGATAACTTGCTTCTTGTCATGAAAGCATCACAAAGTTCCATCATTCCCTTTTCCAAAACACCATACAAGATAATATAGAATACCTTTCAAATCTATGTTTTACTCAAAGGAATCCTCTTAGATGTCTTACATTTCAACTTGAAGGCAAACTATAATTACAAGTCTTTGTTTTACTCATTCATGCCATCTTAAAACTTATGTCAAACAAATTTTTGAGACAAGAAAGAAAGAGTTTTACAACTTCATACAAATCCGATAATTCAAAAAACTTTCCAATATAGCCAAAACACAATTGCATTGAAATTATATTTGCTTACAATTAATACATAAGGCACATGACTCTTTTCCAACATTTCTGAGATAATTTAGGGAACAAAAATCATACAAAACTACATCTGCTTCCAATTATAGTGTTTGGAGCACTAAAATATTGGAATTGATTTCAAGATGAAGATCATTAGGTGTACTCATATCAGCAATGGAAGAGACTAGCAATTCTTTTAAGGGCTTTAGCTCATCATTTATCACCATTAAAACAAACAACTTGAACATAAATATGCTGGAGAAAGAGTGAGTAAAACATTAAACTTTCAGGGTCTCCATTGGTGGCAAAGGTCATTTGGGGTGTTCTTTCTAACTTAGATGAAAGGCAAGTGATTACAGTTCTAGAAAGCAATTTATGTACTACCACATTTGATTAGAATTACATATTTCCATCTAATATTGAACTGTACAGGACTGATAGATCTCTACAGATCTGTTTATTAGTTTTGTTTTATTCTCATAAAATCATGTGTTCAATGAAGATGATTTAACCCGAACATGAATTGCATTGGTTTTTATCAAGCTGTCTCCTATTATAGGCGAAACTATGGTGAGTATAGGAAGGTAGAAGAAGTAGTTACCTTTACCAAAAGGGGGAAAATTAGTTTTGGCTAGGGCAGGCAGCGGCGTCGGGTTTCCCTAGGGCTGGAGATCAGATGGGAAAAAGAAAGGGGAAGCCAAGCCAGTTACTCCTTGCATACTTGAGGAATGAGAAAGGGCAATAGGGGTTTCAGTCGGGGCACACCAACGTCCAACCTTGGCGCCGTGCAAATCAGTGGGAGACGAGAGATGGACTGGGGCCTTCGGCCCTCTTGCGAACAAAGAAGAGGTCGACTGGGGTCTCCGCCTAGGGCAGGGGTTTTTTTCCAACTGTGAACTGGAGAGGAAGACCGAGCGGGAGTGGGGTTCATGCGAATGGCAGAGAGACGGGTGAGGCTTGGGCTCCTTGAGAGCTGAGAGAGGGATGGGAAGTTTCATTCTATGCCAATGAAAAATCGGAGATGAAGCAGGAGTAGTTTCTCAAATGAAAGGGAAGTGGGCAGTTTGAATCTTAAACTCCCCGAACCAAACCCACTGAAAAACCAAATGACTTCAAAATTACTACTCTACCCTTTTCTCTCTTCATTCAAATAATTGGCTTACATAAAATCATGTTTTAGTGAATGATTTAAGATTAAGATCCAATTTTAATTTGGAAGAGATTTTTTTTTTTAGGATTAAATTGGAATGAACTTAATGATTTAAACAAATATTTTATATTAAATTTTAAAATTATGATAGCTTTAAATGATTAATTTCATCCTTTTGTTGTCAATTTAATTTTATTTTGGAGTTGAATTAAATTTGGATTGGATTGATTTTGGTTTAGGTTGAATAACAGGTCTGAGTTAATGTTGAATTGATGTTGAGTCGATGCTACGTCATTAGGTATTGACCTAGAGAAATCCTATGGGAGCGACGTCTACACTAGGCTAGGAAGACATAGGTGCTAGAGATGAATTCTGAGAAATTCACCTCGAATAATGAGGTCAACACCAACTTGTAAAATTTTGAACTATTCACACTATACAATGTCAATTCGTACATATGACTGATAGAGTATAAAAATAGGTTTGTACATGATTATATAAGGAATTTTGAACTGTTCATATGTATGAAGTACGAACGTACTATACGATCCAAGATGGTTAAATTAAAATTTTTAATTATCTACATGATTTTTCCTATCTTTTATATTTAAGAGTCCTAAAAACTAACTTATCTAAACTCTTATGAATTCCTACTATGAATTCCTTTTGAGAGTGCACTTGGAGAGTGTTTGGGAGAGTGTCTTGAGATTGGAGAGCAAGAGATCTCTTAATATGAATTTGTGAGGGTATTCACAAGGTTGTCCAACGGTGAGGATCACTTGCTTGTTATTCAAAGTTCTTCCCTACTTTATTGAAATATCTTGAAAGAAGATTTTGAATGAAGTGCTGGTACTCTGCCGACACTAGGAGAGTGTTAATGGATGATAGTACTTTGCCATCACTAGGAGGATGTGAAAAGATGATGTTACTCTGCTAACACCAGAAGGGTGTGAAAGGATGACAGTACTCTGCCGACACCAGGAGGATTTGAAAGGATGATGATACTATGCCGACACTAGGAGGGCATGAAAGGACGCCTATTATCTTTTATCACCAAGAGGGTGAGAAAGGATGACAGTACTCTGTCGACATTAGGAGGGTTTTGAAAGGATGCAAGTTCTCTGCTGTCACTAAGAGGGTGAGAAAGGATGATAGTACTCTACACACTAGGATTAGTGGAAGAGAGGTTATTATAAGGGCTTGTCTGCCTTACCGTGGGAGTAAAAAGATAGTCTTTTTAGTATATTATAATATCTGAAGAGGGAGTCTTCAGGGAGTGGACGTAGGCCTAGTTGAACTAAACCACTATAAATTTTTGTGTTCTTCTCTTTTTTATTTTTACTATATTTTTATTATTCTATACTTTTATTTTTATGATTGATAAATTAATTTTGAGAAAACTTATCATTGTCCTTAAAAACATAAATCTATTTTCTTAATTTATCAAGAGAATTTTAAATTACCAATTCACTCCCCTTGGTTAGCCTTGGGACAAATTTAATAGGTATAATAATCTATTCAAACTTTCAAGTGGTAATAGAGCCTACTTTCAAAAATTAAGATTTAGACAGCTTTCTGAAAATGATCATGACTACTTTAAAAAACTATAACATACCCGAAGGATATTTGATCACAAGACCCCCATTATTTGATAACATCCCTTTCAATTTTGAAAAAACACGTATGTCTACTTTTCTTTAATCACTTGACTATCGCATATGGATTTTAGTACAAGAAGGCTACACTATACCAACTACACTTGCAGATGGTGTTATAACTAAAACATCATTTACTGACTAGATAGAAGAAGAAAAAGACTTATCTTAATTAAACGTTAAATGTTTAAATAGTTTTTTATACACATAAATAAGAAGACTATATACATTTCTCAACTTGTAAAATTAGAACAAAAATTGGGATAGACTTTACATTACTTAGAATTTTTTCTTTTTTGAAGAAAGCAATAAATGCATTAAAAATCAATAAGAATCTACAATGTTGACTCCTCATTCAACAAATTAAAAAAGGAGGAATCTTATTACAGTTCAAATCATCCCAAATAAAGTTACTAACCATAGCAAGGTTAGCACATAAATCCGCCAACTTGTTGCTACCTCTCTCTATACAATTAAAGATGATATGATTGAAATCTTTGAGGAATTCAAAGTCTTTCATCCCCTAGAAGTCTAGAAGCCAAGCTTTTTGAATGACCTTAATCACATTTGAATTGTCTCCTTCAATGCAAATTCCCTTGTATTTGAACATCCAATCTTTGATTACTCCTTTCAAAGACTTTATAGCTAACATTTCTAGTTGTGAAATGTCCCAATGAATGCATGACTTGCCAAAAGCCAATAGAAATCACCCTTTACAATCACAGATAACTCCACCTATACCGGTTATGTGAGAAGATCCAAGAGAAGCATCTACATTGATTTTTAACCATTCGAGTGGAGGGGGATACCAAGCATTCAACAGTCTAAAGGAGTGATTAGCATCCCTTAATTCCAATTTTGAGTTAAAAATCAATTTAGAATAAAAAGAAAAGCTGAGAACATTTGCAGCAATAAAATTTACACCTTGTACCATATCATCATGAACAAGAATGTTTCTAGCTTTCCAAGAGAGATATAAAGCATTACAAAATAAATTGAGGATCATACCATAGTGTTTTGTCATAGAATCCATCCAAGAATACCAATCTTCCAAGCTATGAAAGTCAGGAATATGAAATCCCCATTTGTTTAACTGAATAATCACCTCTTTTATCTTTCTGCATTTGAAAATAACGTGCTCCACATCCTCTACGTCCTCCAAACATCTTGGGTATACTTCATTCTCTTGCAATCTTCTGTGAGATAGAAATTGATATGTAGGAATTGCATTTTAAAAAGCCTATAGCAAAATGTTTCCACCCGAGGAATCATTCTTTCCTTTTTAAGCCGTTTTGGAAATCTGCATTCCGGTACATTTTGCTGATTGGATTCCATAATTAAACCTGAAACGATTTTTCCAGAATTCTGGAGAATAAGCTCCTACTCATAATCTAAAAGAGAAGATTTAATATTGGTTTGTAAAATCAGATCCACCAATTCAGCTCCAAATAACTTCAGCAATTCTTCTTTGTTCCAATTTTTTCCTTGAATAAATCTATCCATCATTATATTCTCCTCTTTTTGGGGGATAACAAATGTTGGCCATTTGTTAATACTCTTGTCTAAGAGCCATTTATCTTCAAGGATGTTAATAGAAGAGCCATTAACAACATTCCACCTTAAGATAGGATTTAAAGCTTTCCCACCATCATTAATTATCTTCCATGAAGATGAGATTCTTCCTTTATTGTTTCCATCTCCAATCCTGTTACCATATTTGGAGGCCAAAACATTGTGCAAGAGAGAATTTTTATTATTTAAAAACCGCCAAGCTAGTCTACCTCTTGGAACAGCCACCTTTGAAGATGAGGAGCACAATTCACGCCCTCCCTGATTAACTGGTTTACAAAGTTCATTCCAGGTGACATAATGAATTCCCAACAATCCACTAGTTTTATTCCAAAGAAAGCTTCTACATAATTTATCAATCTCCTCCAGCACTCGCTAGGGAACCAACATGTGAGTACTATAAAAATTTGGAAATGACAAGATAACCGATTTGATCAGGATAAGTTTGCAAGCTAAAGATAAAAATTTACTCCCCCATGTGTTAAGCTTCCTTAATGACTTTTCAATGATGATTTGAAAATAATTAGAAACCAAACTCCTTAAAGACATCTTTATGCCAAGATAAGATAGCTGTTTCACCTCCTTAAACCCCATGATCTGTTTGATGGCTTTCCTTTTTCTTCTATCTACTAACTTTCCAAAAAGTATGGTCAATTTTTCCTTATTTATGCATTGTCCAGTCCACCCACTGAACTTATTTTAGAATACCCTTAATCTCTTTAACCACCTTCTTGTTAGCTTCAGAGAAAATCAACAAGTCATCCGCATACAATAAGTGAGAGATTCGTGGCCCATTTGGACAAAGACTAATGCCAATAGAAGAAAATGCAATCGCATTGGTGAGGAGTTGAGAAAAAAAATAAAAAAAAAAGTGGGGAAAGTGGGCAACCATGCCGGAAGCCACTCCTAGCTTCAATACATTCAGAAAGATTACCATTGATAATCAAGGAGAACCTTGGTTCAATCACAAATTCCAAAATGAGCTTAAAGAACATAGGAGGGAAATCAAAATATTTTAAAACACCTTCAAGAGTTACCCAACTCATTGAGTCATAAGCCTGCTCCATATCAATTTTATTAGAAACAAGACGTTTAGAGGACTTGGAATACCTAAATTTGAGGAATACTTCTTGAGCAACTAGCACATGATCCGAGATAGATCTACCCTTGATGAACGCTACCTGGTCTTCAGAGACAAGTTTTGGGACAACTGAAATGAGCCTGTTCAGGATTAGCATAGCTGCAACTTTGTAAACAGAGTTGCACAGGCTAATAGGCCTGTAATTAGTAGGAATCGCCGGATTAGACACTTTAGAAATTAGAACGATTAAAGTGTCCTTCCAATTTTTATTCATCTCTCCATGACAAAGAAAGGAGTTAATAGTATTCACAAAATCTATTTTGATAATACTCCAATAGGCTTTAATGAATGAATAGGTGATACCGTCACTTCCTGGAGCAACATTAGTACCCAATTGTGTTAGGACAACTTCAATCTCAATCACAGAAAATTCCTTTGCTAGCCAAGATTTATTAACATCATTCAATACAGCATTTGTTAAAGGCCATCAATCCAAATTACAACTCCTCTGTCTCCATTTTTTCCTGAAAAACTGAATGAGAACCTCCTCAATTTGATTTGGTTCTTCAAATACAACCCCATCATCATCCTTTATATTAACAATTTTATTCAAACTCCTTGCACTAGCAAATGCATGATAAAATTTTGAGTTGATATCTCCATCCAACATCCATTTAGCTTTAGCTCCTTGTTTCCACCAAGAGTCCAATCTAGCAAAGGTTGCGTTGAGCTCGAAAGTTTTTATTTTTAAGGACCAGCATTCTTCTTTGCTTAGCCAACCATTGTTAGATTCTTTATTTTGAAGATCCATAATTTGTTCCATCAAATTATCTTTAAGTAAGTTCAAGTTCTTTAGCTTTGCTTTACTCCAGAAAAAAAGATCCTTCAACACTCTTTTGCATTTAGAGTTCAAAATCTGGGAATGAGAACCCGAAAAAGATTTGTTCTATTCTTTTCTAACCACAGACATAGCAGCTGGATAGGATGTCCACACATCCTCAAATTTAATACACTTTGAATTTGTTGGTTTAAGCTTAATAAAATTAAGAATAATCGGACAATGATTCGAAGCAATTCTCGCTAGATGTCTAACAACCAGATGATTAGAAGAATTTAAAGCCAAAGAGTTAAGGAAACACCTGTCCAATCTTTCTAGGAATTGAGGTCCTCCTTCCTTGTTGTTGCACCAAGTAAATCGGGGCACAATAAATCTTACCTCATGGTAATCATTATTAGCAAAGAATGCCTCCATTTCCTTTGTTCCTTTAGAGAAATAAAACTTCTTTCCTCCTTTTTTGTCTTCCCTTGAAGTGAGACAATTGAAATCTCCACCAATCACTATGGGGATTTCTTCAGTAGAACGCACCTCCAAATTGTTCCATAAATCTCTTATTTTGTACAAATCTTTTTTTCCATACACCAAAGCTGCCCTCCATTTCATTTTGTTGTAAATAGAAAGATCCCCAATGATATATTGGGAAGAAGAATCCAGCAAAGAAAAATCAGCTAGGGACTTAATTCCAAAGAACAATTATCCCACCAGATAAACCAATAAAAGGTACCATCACAAAGTCCCAACCATCTCCAATAATCATTTTGACTTCTTTCATATCAAAATTAGATAACTTTGTCTCTAAGAACCCCAAAAAAATGACTTAATGCAATTTAATAAACTCTTTAAGGAATAGAGAAGCAACCCTTTTCTTGCTCCTCTACAATTCCAAAAAGCTAATGAATACATTAATGTAATGTTGGGGAAGAACTCCCCATAGTACCTTTCAAATCCAACTCCATCCTCCTACTCCTTGGATTGGTGCTAATAGGTCCAAGGTCTTTCCATTGTTTTGATTTCTTCTTTTTAATCAAGATGGATTCCTTCTCTTTAGCATATTCCACCGGTTCTGAAATACTGAAAAATTCTCTAGAGATATTAACTTCAGTTGGCCCTTTCATTGAAACATTAGCTGTTTCATAGACAATTTCACCCTCTTCCACTTGATCATCTAGAGCTCTGAATTTATTTTCAGCTGTTTGAATAGAGTAGATCTCCCTTGTACCTGGACCATTCTCTGTGTGAGCAACATTACAGTTTTTCGGAGCTAATATGTCACCAATTGCTTCTGTTCTCATGATAGAGTTTTGAGGAACTTGACTAGCTTCAATTACAGTTTCCTTTACAAGAACAGGTTTTGTGACATCTGCTGATCCTTTATCATTCTTGGAGTTTTTCAACTTCCACTGAGCTTTATTAGAAGGTTGTTTAATAAATTTTTGTGCTCTGCTGTTAACCTTCTTCTTCCCACGGTTAGCAATTAACCATGGCCCATATTCTGAATCTTCATTACTTCTGCCATTTTTTACTTGTGAAAGCTCTTCATTCTTTGAGTTTGTATTATCAGTAGCATTCATCTTCTCTTGATTCTTGGGAATTCCTTCATTATTCTTACAAAGTTCTTTGTTATGGCCAATTAGTCCACATTTGAAACAAAAATTTGGAACCTGTTCATATTCTATCTTTTGATGAAATCTTCCATCACTGCCTTCCACCCAAACTCCTAGCATCCAATTTTATACGAACACATACCCTTCCGAATTCTCTTCGTCCCCATTGTAACATGTTCCTGTCGAGTAGATATGGTTTTCCAACCATTCAAGAAAATCTACAAATATTTAAGTTATCCCAGTAATGAAGTGGTAGTTTTGGAAGTCTGATCCAAATCGGGGCTGTGAACCCCTTAAGCGAAGTTGGAGAGAAATTTTGGGACCACTTGACCATCCCAACTATTTTTCCATTGACAAAATATGGTCCATTGAACATTACTACTTCCATTTGATCTGATTCTAGAAAAGAGCATAGAACCCACCCCATGCCTAGCATAGTAAGGTGGAATTTCCAAAATTGAGCCCATTGCCTTCTAAGCTCTGAACTGATAACCCACACAGGAGGTTCTCCCCCAAAAACTTTAACAACTATAGAGTTGATAAGCTTGTTTGCATTTTCTTTTTCATTTAGTTCATGCAATTTAACAGTAATACCATCTTCAGCTAAAAAGTTGCCAGCTGCAAATCAGATACTATGATATTCTCTTTTCTTCTCCATACATTAGTTTGTTCTCCCACATGTGCACGAACTGGAATAGCAACCTCATCTTCACAATCACCCCTTTCAGCATTTTCAACATTTCTAACCTTCAATAGATAAGAATACATGATTTTTGGATGTTCTACTGAGTTCAGGGATTTTTCCACAGAAATAGTCTTCTCCTCTAAATTCACTGGAGCATCTCCTTTAATTGCACCGGGAACAATCATTAAGTATAAAGATGTAGATTCTTCATTCGAGCCTTCAATAGTTATTGATTTTGGAATTATTTTTCTCAATCAGGGGCCTGTAGGAAGGAGAAGCCTCAAATCCTCCCATCGGAGACAAAGCCATCTCTCTATTGAAAACCTTTTTGATCTTCTCCTCAGTCATTATGTTCTTTCCTTTGCTAATCACTTCTGGTTCTTTTTTCTCCACAAAGCCACCTTCATTAATAACAATGCCTTTTGTAGATATCTATTTAGTTACCTGGTTGAAGAAAAGCTTGTCGTCTCTGAACGCTGGAGGCGAAAGGAGAGGACGAGATGAAGCAATTAAGGGCTTGGTACTGTTGTGACGATCCTCTAGCTTGCCACCGGCCATCAGATGCCGGCGAACATCCATCGCCATTGAGTTTCCGCAATTCCCACGATGAATGAAATTTGAATTCCTGTGAAAATCCAAACCATTTTCTTAGAGTTTCTCTCACTAATTTCTTTTCACTATGTTACTTATAAAGGAACTAATGAGGTGAAACAATCTAGATTGAATATTCTGCTAAATTTTTTTGAAATTTTTGGCATGAAAATGAATAAATCAATCACTGACATGTATACTCGTTTCTCATAAATAGTCACCTCATTGCTTACTTTAAGTATGGAATTAATGAATGCTAAAAAAATAAATAAAATATTTTGCTATTTGCTTACTGCTTATGATGCAAAGATAATTATTACAACAGAGTCAAAAGACATAAATATTTATTCTATTGACAATCTTCTTGGATCACTAATTACTTATGAGTAAGGAGTGACACAAAGACAGACCGATGCATATGAGAAGTGGAAGGAGAAAAATATTACATTGAAAGTGGATGGCTTAGATAGTGATCAGTCTCAGCCTAAGGATGAAGATGACATTGCCTTAATAATAAGGTAATTCATAAGTTTTCTTAAGATGAAGCAAATGAGAAGTCAACAATGAAATAAAGATAAGTTCTAGAAAATTGCTAAAGCTTCTAATGATGTAATTTATTATGAATGCAAGAAGTCTAGACACATTCAATCTAATTGCCCAAATCTCAAAGCTAATCATAATAAGGAGAAGGTTTAGGAGAAAACAAATGTTAGGAAGGGCAAGAAGAGATTGTAGAGAGCATTTTAGGCTTACTCAGCTTCAAATTCCTTAGAAATAAAACTAGAGGAATTCATAAACTTGTGTCTAATGGCCGACAAACTTGATCAATCAGATCAAGAGGAGAAACACTGTCATATAAGACCTCACAAGAGAATTTGGTACTAGGATAGTGGATATTCAAAGCATATGAATAAAGATATGACATAATTCATATCATTGAAAGTTAGGAATGGAGGCAAGGTTACACTTGGAGACAATACCACTAGGAAAGTGGTAGGCACAAGTATGATTGGTAACAAAAATATTTTTTTCATTGAAAAACTTTTATTTGTAGAAGGCTTAAAGAATAACTTATTGAGAATTATTCAGCTATGTGATAAAGGTTACAACGTAAAATGATTTCCCACAAGCTACATAATAAGCCAAAATGGAATTGATATTTTTCATGAAAATAGGATAAATAATATAAACATTCTTGATTTTAATTTTATTAAATCTTTTAATATTTTTTATCTCAAAATAATCACTAATAAAATATGTTTATGACAGAGGAGACTTTGTAACGCAAGTATGAAAAATCTTAGGAAGATTATCTAAAAAGAGTTTGTTAGAGGTATACCTAAACTATACTTCACTAGGGATCCCCTGTGTGATGCATGTCAATTAGGAAAATAGGTTAAGTCATGTTTTCATTCCATTAAGGATCTTAGAACTAGAAAACCAATGGAAGTCATTCATATGGATTTTTTTGGACCAGTTAGCACTGTAAGTCTAGGAGGTAAAGTGTTTATATTTATTATAGTTGATGATTTTTTAAGATTCACTTAGGTCAAATTCTTATTTTATAAGAGTGAATTATTTGAGAAATTTAGAGACTTTTATACTAGGATTCATATAAAACTAGGATATTAGATTTTATTAATTCAAAGTGATATAGAGGAGAATTTGAAAATAAAAAATTTAAATATTTTTGTAGAGAAATGAATTGACCATAATTTTTTAGCACCTGAATCCCTCAGCAAAATGGGATTGTTGAAAGAAAGAACAAAATGCTAATTGTAGTACCTACAGACATGTTGGAAGAATACTCACATCCGAAACATTTTTGGCCTGAAAAGTTTAGTACAACTTGTTATATTTTGAATAAGGTGAACATTAGATCCAAATTGAACAAAATATCTTATAAACTTCTTATGAGAAGAACACCTAATCTTTCATATTTGCATATTTCTAGATGCAAGGTATTCATTCACAAAAATGGTAAAACTCTTTTAGGAAAATTTGATCCAAAATTCGATGAATGAATTTTTTTGTGGATATTCTAGTGTTGGAAAATTTTATAGAGGTTTTAATAAGAGAACTTTTGAAGTTGAAGAGACTCAACATATTATTTTTGATGAATCTAGTATTTCAGAAGAGCCAAGTTTAGAAAAAAATCATATTAAAAATATTTGAAAAGATATATTTGAAAGAAAATGTTGGAACATTAAACCCTTTTCCTAAAGAATAAAAATTTTCTATAATCACCCTAAGGAATTAAATTTAGGTGAACCTACTGAGGGTGTTTGAATTAGGCATGGAATTAGCAAAAAAGTGATTCATTCTACATTCATATCAATGATTGGACACACTAATATAAATTAAGCACTTTTGGATGAACTTTGGATTCTGGCCATATAAGAAGTGTTGAATCAATTTGTTAGAAATGATATTTGGGAATTGATTGAAAGGCCTAAGGATCAAAGCATTAATAGAACTAAGTGAGTGTTCAAAAATAAAATGAATGATTCAAGAATTGTGATTAGAAATAAGATAAGATTGGTGGTCAAGGGATATAATGAAATATAAGAAATTAATTTTGAAGAGACTTTTACCCCTGTAACTAGACTTGAAGTGATAAGAGTTTTGCTAGACTTTACCTATTTTAAAGGCTTTAAATTGTATTAAATTGATGTTAAGACTAAATTTCTTAATGAGGTGATACAAGAGGATGTTTATGTTGGGCAACTTCTAGGGTTTGTAAAATATAAACTCCGTAATCATGTATTTAAATTAAAAAAGGTACTGTATAAACTAAAACAAACACCTAGAGCTAGGTATGAGTGCTCAAGTACTTTCCTATTAGAGAGATCTTTTGTTAAAGGAAGTATGAACACTAATATGTTTTTGAAAAGGATAGGAGAAGACATACTCATTGTTTAAATATATGTTGACGATATTTATTTGGATCTACTAATAAAAATATTTGTAATGATTTTTCAAAATAATGAGTAGTTAATTTGAAATGAGTTTGATGGGAGACTTGAGTTATTTTCTTAGTTTTAGCATTAAGAAAAATGAGGAAGGAATATTTCTTAGCTAGTCAAAGTATGTTAAGAACATCCTCAAAAAATATAAAATGGATAATACTAAAGCATTGAATACACCAAAAAGTTCCTCAGTGTAGTTAAATAAGGACCTTAAGAGAAAATCTATTGATAAAAAAAAAATTAGAGGAATTATTGGATCATTGCTTTATCTGACTACTAGCAGACCATATATCATGTTTAGTTCTTATTTGTGTGCTAGATTTTAATATGATCCAAAGGAATCATATTTGACAGTAGTTAAAAGAATTTTGATATATCTTTTGGGAACTTAAAACATAGGGATTTAATATCATAAACACAATTCTTATTTTAAAATAATTGGATATTATGATTTAGATTTTGTAAGATGTAGGGTTGATCAAAAAAGTACTTCTAAAACTTATCAATTCATAAAAACTCTTTAGTTTCTTGGTCTAGAGGAAAATAGAATTCAATAGCCCTTTCTACTGCTGAAGCTGAATACATAACCTTAGGTAGTTGTGTGGCATAAGTTCTTTGGTTAAAATAATAATTGATTGACTTAGAATTTTTTATTGGCACTATTCTAATTTTTTGTAATAATACAAGTGTCATTTGTATTTCAAAGAATCCTTTTCAACATTATAGAACCAAGTATATTAATATAAGGCATCACTTTATTAAAGATCATATAGCTAAAGGAGAAATTAAATTGCATCATATTGCTACTAAAAATCAACTTGCATTCATTTTCACAAAACCAATGACTTTTAACACGTTTAGCACTTTGAGAACCATATTAGGTGTGATTGATCTTAATGCTTAAATTGAAATTCTATAAACTTTATTTATTGTATTGGTATGTTTGTTTAATTTCTCTGTTTATTTGTTTCTATGTATTTGTTTGTATGTTTTTATTATGTTTGTTTAATTTCTCTTTTTGTTTGTTTCTTTATTATGTTTGTTTAATTTCTATGTTTAAGTATACAACAATCTCCCCCTTTTTTATGATGGCAAACACTTTAATGATTATAGCAGTGTAATTCAAGAATTTCAAAAATTCGGAGTAGAAACAAGTGCAAGTACGAACTAAAACAATAAACATAATCAATCAAGTACAAACAAGTGCAAGTACAAACTAACATAATCAACAAGTACAAATATATTACTCCCCCTTTTGACATCTCAAAAAGGATGAGGGAACTAAAAAGCAACTAAAGCTGGAAAAGTACAAAAAGAAAGAAAAACAAACATAAGCAACTACAGGAAATAGAATCTAAGCCTAGAAAGATGAGGGACCCTGATCATCAAATGAAGGTGGTGGTGATGGTGGTGGATGCTGAAAGAAACTGGTCAATGTAGCAAACTGTGAGCCAAACCAGGCCATGTCCTAGTCGTGCTACTGCTGCTGGTGTGCAGCATAGGCATCGAAATAGGCTACATCCTCATCGTGCCGCTGCTACTAGTGAGCTACAAAAGTGTCGAATCGGGTCTCCAACTGATCAAATCTCTCTACTAATTGATCATAATGTGAGAGCTAGCGGAGAGTAGCAGGTTCAAGAATGGGAGCGGGAGCCTCCTCCTCCTCAGCCCCCTGAGGTTCTCCATCCCCTGGGTGGAGATAAGTACTATGAAGGATATTAAAAGAGCTGTTTGAGTAGCAAGGAGGCTGAAGGTCGTGAGGAGAAGAATATTGAAGTTGATATTTGGTTTCAAGAACATAAGCTATGAAGTGTCCTAAAGCCAGGTTGGGTTTCCTCTTTTGGCCTGGGTCTCAGATTGTTGTCAAATGATCAATGTATCGAAAAATCAAGTCAGTAGCATTAAACTCTCTACGGGCCATTATGTAAAAGATAGTTAGAGAAAGCAGAGGAGTGATGTGGACATGGTCCCCGGCTTTTGAAATAATGGAAGTGCGAAGGACATGCTGGATTATCCTAGCATCTTTGACTAAAGAGCTAGTATCTCTAACATGAAAGGGTGCGTTGGTCTAGCAAAGAAAATGATTTGCTGAGGTTCAGTCAAAATTAGGATCTGAGATGATGGTATATAGCTTATCCATAGTGGTGGATAGTTGCAACAGTTCAGCACAATCCTGATATGTGATCTCGACCGAGCGTCGATTCACATAGGAGGTAAGGGCTGTGTAAGAAGAGTTTATGCGAAGTTTAGCCAAAAATTTAAGAAGAAGTTCAGAAGAAAAAGGGACTGCGAGGGTAAGAATGAAACAGAGAGAAGTGTGAGTAAAGAGGTCTAATATTAGATATGAGAGTTGGATAGGGTTGATGATTCTAGAGAGAGTGATGCCACATTCTTTATAACGATGGTATGCAGCTCGATCTTCTGCTTCCCGAAAATGAGGGACAAGCGTAGCCCTTGAAGAGCTCCCAAAAGATTATCGAACTCACTTTCCACCAGTCATAGTAAGAAAATAGTATGCAAAAGAGAGAGAGGGAGAAGCTTGAGGTGAAAAATAATTGTTGGAAGGCCTGAATTTAAAGGAACGACCACATAGTCTAGGACGATCGTAGAATCATCCAGGACGATCTGGTTCAATTATTACGTACAGGCCGATTAGTCAAAAATTCAATACGATCATCTGGGCCGATCATATATCAACCAGGATAATTAGACACAGGCGATCGTCTCGAGGAGTCAAGCCGGACGACCGTTGAAAAAATAGATTGTCCGGGCCAATTAGGTATATCGTCCAGGATGATGCACAATAATTGATCATACTGGTCGAATTTAAAACATTTTAAATCTGTACCACGTGTATCATTCAGGACGATTCTCCAATAATGGATCGTTCAGGGCAATTTTAAGGATTTTAAACATACTAACACGTTGATCGTCTAGGACGATCCAGTGTATTTCCCAGGACGATGGCCATAAATGCATCTGCCAGGATGAAAATTATATCGGTCAAGATGATCAAGATGATTGTAACAGAGTTCGATCAGATCTTCCAGGATGATAAGGTATCGTCCGGGACGATGATTTACATTAAACTCAAAAAATTTCAGCAGATGGAATTTTGAAAAGAAATTATCATATCATCCAGGATGATAGAAATATCGGTCAGGATAATGTGAAAAGAATTTGAAACCAAAGGAAAGATGGAGATGATCAGAGAAAACCCCAAGAATAAATAAAACAAAATAAAAGGCTAAAAACAGCAAAAAAAACAAGCAAAGGAAAAAAACCAATTTTTTTTTTTTTAACTTTTATATTCTTTTTTTAGCAAAGCATTGATATGAAAATTTTTCCAAAACATTAAATTTTAGATATTCAAAAGATCAATGAGTTAACAATATCACAATATGAAAATGGGAGAATATCCGATCCTGTTAATCCCTAGCTCAGACTTCTTTCAGGGTAAAAAAATTATCTTTTAAAAATAAAAAGTCTAACTCATAACAACTTAATTGGGTAATTAGAAGATCCGTTCAAAACTTGGTTATAAAGAAAATATCTTATAAATAATATACCAAAGTAATTTTGTCTCAATCATGAAATTTGAAATCAAGCCTTTAAAAATATCAAATAACCCATGAGTTTTTCTAAGTTTTAAAAGTTATAATCTATCAAATATATAATGTTCAAAGTTTATATATATATATATATATATATATATATAAACTTTGAACATTATATATTTGATAGATTATTGTAGCAAGATAAAAAGGATCTTAATTTCAAAAACCCTTTGTTAAAATGAGATAGACTTTTGTTTAGAGAATAAAATTATACCACTAAATGAGGTTAGAAAGAGGGAAACCGTCAATGGTGTTTCTTCCTTTAACCGATTTAGAGATGCTAATCATTGACATTAAATCTTCAAAATTCTAAAAAGCATGAAAAACTCATCATATAGAAAACCAAAGTTAAAATAAAACAAGATCTAAAACAACAAAACGCTAGCATGAAAAACAAAAACAACATTAATCAACAAAATTATTTTTTAAGAATTTATGAAGTAGCGAGTTTAAGCAATTATGAGCTGTGAGCCTCCATGTTGTCTAAGTATCCTATGCTCTCACGAGGTCTTTAGTGAGAGCAATCCTGCAAAAATCAACAGCTATCAGTTTCAGGAACCCAAAAGGGTTTTGGTCCCTTCTTATGAATAGTAGAAAACGATGCTTGTGTGCTATGCTGTGAACAGTGCAAGTGTGTGAGATGTGTCCTAGCATGCCACATGAAAAACATCTAACTCCAGGAAAAGGATTTCTTAAATGATAAGGGTTATAATGCCTCTTCCTAGGTTTTGGCTTTAGATCAAAAATGGGTGTCATCCAATTTCCCGTAAGTGAGGTCAATTCCTTTTTAAGCCTCAAGTTTGTACTTTTTAAGACATCATTTTGAATCCTCAAATTTTGCTTTCTCTCTTCAGATTTCTTAAAATCAAATTCAAGTGAGGTGTGTGAAACTTTTAATACATCATGCTCATCAATTAATTTTGAATGCTTTTTGTTTAAATTATCAAATTCATCAAGTAGAGCCATGTGATTTGAATCAATCGTAGAATGATCTTTAAGAATAATTTCATGCTCTTTTTGTATATTTAAAGCTCCAACTTCAAATTAGCATGAGTTTTCTTAAGTTTTTTGTATGATGCATGAATTTTCTCATAGATTTTGAATAATTGATCATAAGTTGGTTTACATAGCTCTTCTTCATCACTTTGATCAAGATGATCTTCCGCCATTAAGCAAAAGTTTATTGTTTCATCTTCAGGTTCAGTCTCCGATGAATTAGATGCAGAATCCGTCCAAAATGCCTTGTGATATCTCTTTTTGTCCTTCCTAAACTTGGGTTTCTCCTCACCCTTTTCTTTGCTTGAGTGATCTTGAAGTGTATGACAATCAGCTCTGACATGTCCAGTCTTCCTGTATTCAAAACAAACAACATCAGAAGATCCTTTAGAATATTTGTTATCCCTACATTTTCTCCAATTTTGATGATGCTTGTGAATCTTCCTTAGAAAGCTTTTAAATTGCCTTGTGATTAAGGCAATGTCATCGCTCTCAGACCCAGAAGAATCTGAGTTCCTATTATTGGCCTTTAATGCCATAGTTTTCTCCTTCTTTTTCTCACCTGCATCAAGATTTCTTTGACTCACCACTTGCTCGTAAGCAATGAGTGAGTCAAGTAAGTTATCAATAGAATAAGTGTTCAAATCATTAGATTCAATGATTGTAGTGATTTTAGCATCAAAAGAGGAAGACAAGCATCTTAAAATTTTATTCACTTTTTCTTGGTTTGAAAGTTCTTTTCCTTAGGCATGTAAAGAAGTTACAATTTGAGTAAACCTTGTACACATATCAAAAATTGATTTAGAAGGTTTCATACAAAAAAGTTCATAGTCATGCAAGAGAATATTCAAACGAGATTGTTTTACTTCATTGGCTCCTTTATAAGTAATGCACAACCTATCCCAAATCTCTTTTCCAGTAGAGCAAGTAGAAACACGCATGTAATCCTCATACTTTAAAGCACAGAAAAAATAGTTCAAACACTTCGCTTTTAGTTGAGCTAAATCTCTTTCATCAAAAGTCCATTCAGTAAAAGACACTTCAGTTTTAATTATATTAAGCTCACGAGAAGGTGGAGAATATCCTTCTTTAATAAGCATCCACATGCGATAATCAGTTGATTGTAAAAAAGAAGACATGCGAGTTTTCCAAAAATCAAAAGGAAGGTTGTCAAACAAAGGAGGTCGTGTAACAAAATATCCATCAGTTGTATTACGATTCCCAAAGCTAGCCATGGATCAAAATTTAAAAAGTTTTTAAACTCAGTTTTTATGAATCCCGCTCTGATACCACTTGAAAGTTCGTTAGGGATGTTAGGCCCTTAAGAACTAGCCCGAGGCTAACCAAGGGGGGGGGGGGGGTGAATTGGTATTTAAAAAATTCTTTAAACAAAAGAATAAATATCACAAAACAAAGTCACCACAAAAAAACAAGTGCAGAAAATTAAAGTGCGAAAGAAGTAAAAAGAACATAAGGGTTTATAGTGGTTCGATCAACTTGACCTACGTCCACTCCCCGGAGGCGCCCTCTGTGTACTGCACTACCAAAGTGTCTCTCCTTTAGCCCCCACAGCTAGGCGGAGAAGCCCTTATAAAAATCTCCTTTTCGCCATCCCGGCAAGGTAGAGAACACCACTCCTTTTGCTTCCTCCTGAAGCAGGCAGAGAACCTCGATCAATCGCTGAAGCTTACCTCTCCCAACCCTTCCAAGGACAAGAGACTCTGGTGGAAGAAGAAGTGGAACAATGCTTGGAGCAACCCTTGTGAACTCCCTAATAAGCTCCCCCTCATAAGATCCTCTCTCTCTCTCCTTAGGTTTTCTCAGGTCAAGACAGCAGTCAAGGATGATAAAAAATGTTGAACAAAATCTCTTAAATAGAAGAGCTTCAAAGGAGCTCAATAAATGCAAGTTGCCAACTTTATCATCCAGGATGATCATCATATCATCCTGTACGACCAGTTCAAATCACATATAATCGGCTATAATATCGCTCTGAAAATGAACTTGAGAATTGAAAATTGGCTTGATCAGCCAGGCCGATCTTCACAATCGTCCTGGATGATCAGTTCAAATCTAAGGAAAATCATTCAGAGCATCGACCAAAATTTGAGCTGTCCGATCCCGATCGGCCAGAACATCGCCTAGAATTTGTGTTGGCCGATATGTATCGTCTAGGAGCAACTAAGTGTTTTTGAATAGATTATCTAGGCCAATCTTGCAATCGTCCATGATGATGTGATCGTATCAATCATCCTTAATTGTTTCCTTGATTTCCGGATCAATTTAGGCATAATTGTGCCATATCATCCAGGCCGATCTAAGATCATTCTGGCATATTTCCAAAAATATAAAATACCTTAATTGATTATGGCAGCTATTTCTTTCTGTTTTGAGCATATCATCCAGGCCGATATCACGATAGTCCTGGCTAAAATACTAATGATGGATATCTTAATTAAGGAACCTAATTAGGGTTTCTATTTTAAGTCATATCATTCAAGACGATATAACTATCGTCCGGGACGATGTGAGTAAAAAGAGAAATTCTAAATCACTCAAGTGTGTGTGTGTAGGGTTACTTAGCATCAAACACTTCACAATATTACAATTGACTAAAGAAAGGGAAAAAGAAAAAATACAAACTGACTTAGACCTAGTCTACCCAATCTTGAGCTGGCTTCATTAGTCGTCTGATATCTTGGCCCTGAAATGTTAGTAGAAAAAAGACAGTCAAAGTGTTTGCTAACATCAAAATCACAATCCATGAAACCAAGTCTACAACTATCACATCTTTAGAGTGACTTGAAGAGTATCTCCAATCTCTAGGCAAAGTGTGTGTTGGTTCAACCCTTTCCTCCAAATTTACATTTTCTACTCCTTGGGTAACCTCTCCTACTCCTTAAATGTTTTGGGGCTCTACCCTCTTCTCCAAATTTTCTACTCCAGTGGTAATATCTCCAACATCATCAACATTCTCAACTCTAGGCTTCTTTGGATCAGATTCATCAAACACTATATGAGTAGTCTCCTCCACCACCAAAGTCCTCTTATTAAACACCCTAAAAAACTTCCCAACACTAGAATATCTTAAGAACACTCCATCAGATTTTGGGTCAAATTTTTCTAAGTGAAACTTTCCATTGTTATGAATGAAAACCTTACAACCAAAGATATGAAGGTGGGAAAGGTTGGGTGTCCTACTCTTAAGAATCTCATTGGGAGTCTTATCAAGTTTGGCTCTAAAATTCACCCTATTCAACACATAACAAGCTGTGTTTGCCGCTTCAGCCCAAAAGTATTTTGAAAGTGAATACTCATTAAGCATGGATCTAGCTTCTTGAACTAAGGTCTGGTTATTCATTTCAGGTACCCCGTTCTACTGAGGGGTCCTAGGAGCTGAGAAATTGTGGCTAATCCCCTTTTCCTCACAGAAGTCTCCAAATCTCTCATTTTCAAACTCTCACCCATGGTCACTTTGGATGGTCAAAATCTCATAACCTAGCTTTTTTTGGATCCAAGTGAAGAAGGCTCTAAACTCATCAAAAGACTCATTTTTGTGTGACAAAAATCTAATCCAACTAAACCTCGTGTAGTCATCGATAATCACAAAACCATAGACTTTTCCTTCTAAGCTGGCAGTGCTAATGGGTCCAAATAAATTCATGTGAAGGACTTCTAAAGGTCTAGAGGTGCTAATGTCCATAATGGAGTGAAAAGTGGAGTGGAATTATTTTCCTAATTGGAAGGCATCATAAAGGTGGTCTTTTGAAAACTTAAGCTTGGGAACACCTC
This sequence comes from Dendrobium catenatum, assembly GCF_001605985.2. NCBI lineage: Eukaryota > Viridiplantae > Streptophyta > Magnoliopsida > Asparagales > Orchidaceae > Dendrobium > Dendrobium catenatum. The sequence continues at coordinate 52,537 of NW_021319576.1, forward strand.
TAACTAGGTCTTTCCGGGTCACTTTCCAAAGGGTTTTCATACTGGCATGACATAATCTCTTGTGCCACAACCATGAATCATCCGTAATAGTTTTTAAGCAAAATGAAGCTGCACATTTAATTTTATTTAAATCAAGCATAAAAATATTATTGATCCACTTTCCCTACAAAATACTGTTATTATTTAAGCTTATGAAGCAAGTGTTTGCCAAGAATTTTATGAAGAAGCCTTTATTGCATAGCTGACTGATGCTGAGCAAGTTGTGTTTCAATCCATCTACAAGCAAAAATATTTTTAATCAGAAGATTCTTGGAATTTCCAATTATACTTGCGCCCACCACTTTCATGGTGGTGTTATCTCAAAGAGTAACCTTGCCTCCAACCTTGGCCTCAAGCGAAATAAATTGGATAGCATCTCCAGTCATGTGTCGTGAGCATCTGCTATGCTGGTACCACATGCTATCATGAGGCCTTTTATGAGAGCAAGCCTATAAAATCATCAAATGTCAGATTTAGGAACCCAAACATGTTTGGGCCCCTTCTTATGGAAAGTAGAATACAATGCATGTGTGTTATGCTGTGAATCATGCAATTTCGGTCTCCACACCGAATGTGAACTATGGTGAATAGTGCAAGTGCGTGCAATGTGTCCTAACATGCCACATGAAAAAAATCTAACACCAGAAAAGGATGCACTAATCTACTCATGTGGTGATGTTTCTTTTTAAAGCTATATGATGCATGCAATGATTTATTTTTTAGAAGCTTTGAGATTTGCTAACTCTTTTTCTAACTTAGTATGGGATGACTTTAAATAATCATGTGCATCAGATAATTCATTATATTTTTTTGTTTAATCCATCAAACTCATCAAGTAATGTCATGTGATTGCTATTAATGGTAGAATGATCTTTAAGAAGAATTTCATGCTCTTTTTGTAAATTTAAAAAATCCAGTTTCAAGCTAGCATGTGTTTTCTTAAGCTTCCTATATGATGCATGAATTTGTTCAGAAACTTCAAGTAGTTGCTCATAGGTTAGTTCGCATACCTCTTCTTGGTCACTTTGGCCAAGATGTTCGTCTTTCATTAAGCATAAGTTTGTAGTCTCCTATTAAGCTTCAGTCTCAGAGGAGTTAGATGCAGAATCTGCCCATAATGCCTTTTGGAACCTCTTCTTGTTCTTTTGAACTTAGGTTTCTCCTCACCCTTTTCCTTGCTAGGATGAGTTTTAAGTGTAGGACCATTAGCTTTAACATGTCCTAGCTTCATGCGTTTAAAACAAGTAGTATCATTAGAACTCTTAAAATTTTTGCTACCCTTACCTTTATTCCACTTATGATAGTTCTTATGCTTCTTCCTTAGAATGCTTTTAAATTGCCTTGTGATTCAAGAAACATCATCACTTTCAGACTTGGAAAATTCAATATCCGTGTTGTTATCCTTCAGTGTCATAATTTTCTCCTTCTTTTTCTCACCTACATCAAGATTTCTTTGATTCACCCCTTGCTCATAAGCAATGAGTGATTCAAGTAAGTTATCAATCGAATAAGTATTCAAATATTTAGATTCAATAATTGTAGTGATCTTAGTATCAAAAGAGGAAGGTAAGCATCTTAAAATTTTATTCACATTTTCATAGTTAGTGAGTTCTCTTCCTAAGGCATGCAAAGAGGTAACAATTTATGTAAATCTTGTATACATTTTAGAAATTGATTTAGAAGATTTCATATGAAAAAAATTGTAATCATGCAATAAAATATTCAATTGAGATTGCTTAACTGAAATTACTAAATGACAAAAGGGGGGGTGAATTGTGAAAAACTTTTTCTCAATAAAAAGTAACCCTAAATAGGAGTTCTAATCTTTTTGTTATTTTTGAAATTTGACAACAAAAACTTAAACAAATTTTCTTCCACAAATTTCACCACGCAATAATTATGAAAAATTAAGTGCAAGTAAAAGTAAATGACGATAAGGAAAAAACACACCAAGAATTTTTATAGTGGTTCGGTAAAAATATGACCTACGTCCACTCCCCGGAGTCCTCCGCTCCGGGATTTTCACTATCAAATATAGTTCTCCTTTTGCCCCCCTCGGCAAGGCAGAGAAGCCTTTTACAAACCTCCCTTTCACCAACCCATTGTGGCAGAGTGTCAAACTCTATTTTCGCCCTCCTAGCGACGGTAGAGAACCTTCTCATTTTTCTCCCTCCTGGAGAAGGCAGAGAACCTCGAGGTCACGGATGTAGACGAGCCTTTCCCTTAGAGATCCTCCCTCAAATTCTTCTAGGGCCACAGGAGGAGCAAGATGCAACAAGTTCGGAGCAACCGTGTGATCTCCCTCAGACCTCTTCTGCCTCACAACGCTCACCTTCACCTTCCTCTCTCAACCCTAAAGAACTTCTCTAGAGCTCTCTCCCTTGTAATCCCTCTCTAACCACGTTCTCCCTCTATGTAAATCTTACTAAAAAAGGATGAGATTAACACCTAAATCGGGCTCCAAAATAGCTCTGATTTTAAAAGTAGCTGTTACTATTCGTACAGTACGATTCAACATCGTACAGTACGATCTTCATAAACAGACTTCGTCCTGGTACGAAGATGTACAAACAGTTAAAAAACAATTCATACTGTACAATATAATATCGTACGGTACGATCCACAAAATACTATTCGTACATGACGATGGTCTGGACGACTAGATGTCATCTCTGTTCATCGTATGGTATGATTACTATCGTACAGTACGATAAGACAAAACCAAGAGATCATCCAGGATGATATCCAGGACGATCATACTTCGTCTCTGTTCATCGTATGGTACAATCCTGTTCGTACAGTATGATGTTCAAAATATAATTAGGCTTGGATTTCATGCACTAATCACGGTTAATTTAAGTAAGTATTTAAAATATATCATACAATATGAAAATATTCGTACAGTACGAAAGACGCAAAATCACTTACTTAAACTAAACCACGGCTAGGGTTTTGGATCTGAACATATCGTACAGTACGAATATATTCGTACAGTATGATCTATTCACAGAATCGTTCACAGAGCTCGGATCGTACGGTACAAATTAAAATCGTACAGTACGATCTAGAGAAGAAATTCTATTATATTTTGCATTTAAAAACGAACTCTCCCCCTGTGTGTGTGCATGGTTGCTTTTACTCTTATGTATTTTGAGGCCAAACTCAAGAAAAGAAAAATACAATAAATAGAAAAATACAATATCTAACTCATACTCCAAATCTACCCATTCTTGAGTCTTCCTTTCGTCCTGAGTCACTTGTGATCTTTCTGAAATGTTAGTACTCCAAAACAATAGCAAATAAACTAATATTCAATGAAAAGTTGTTTCAAAATAATCATTATTTGGCATCATCAAAATCTCAAACTCGGGGTCATGGGTTGCAACAATCTCCCACTTTTTGATTATGTCAAATAATTTGTTGTAAGCAAGTACGAATGACATTTCTTTTATTTTTTTTTTAATATTAAACACAAGAAAAAATAATTATACTAAATGTAAGTACAAAACAAAAGGAATGCATTTAACAAACTATAATAAGCACAACAACAAGTACAACAAACTTCTCCCCCTTTTGACAGCACAAAAAGGAGGAGCAACTAAAGCAGAAAGCAAAAGAAAGAAACTACAGTACAAAGACAAACAATCTAAACAGAAGGGTCCTGATTAGTTGGTGGTGGAGGTGGATTCGGTTGAAAATATTGAAAGAGAGCATCGAATCGGTGATCAATTACAGTAAAGTGTTCTCCAAACTATTACATATCTGTCTCGTGTTGCTGATGTTGTTCTTGAATATGCGTATCGAGACGAGTCTGCAGTTGGTCGAAGCGTGCGACCAATTCTTCGTTAGGGTGTGCTGGTGCTGGTGCAGGTGTTCGGGGTGCAGCATGTCGTCGTGGTCGAGATGGAGCTACTGCTGGCGCATCTTCTCCTTCTTCTTCGTCAAAGACTGGTTCTTCAGGCTCGTGTCCCCGATGAAAGAGAATACGGAAGGAGGCATCCGTATAAAAGATAGGAAGAATGTCGGGTTCACCAGGGTAGGTCAATTGATATTTATTTTGGAGGATATATCCTATTAGGTGACCAAGAGCTAGATTTTGTTTCCATTAAGTGGTAGGTAGACGAACAAAAGTCATGTGGCGAATGTAGTTACTAATTAAATCAACCTCATCAAATTTTATGTTGGACATAATAAGATAGGTAGCGACGGATAAGGTAGGGGCCAGATTGATATGGTCGCCACCTTTGGGTATTATTGAGGTTCGAAGGACATGTTGAATTATTCGGGCATTTCGAGTTAAAGATTGAATGAGAGGTTGGTGTTGATGCAAAAATAGCATTCCTAAGGACTCTATTAACATCGCTCCAATCGAATTCATTAGTAATAAATGAGCGAACCATAGGTCCTTCAGTGGATAACCTAATATATTGGGCAATGTCGGTTCTAGTGATCTCAATGTTTCGGCCACAAATAAAAGAGTGAAAGGTGGTGTTGTCGATAGTGTAGGTGAGATTAGCGAGAAATTCAAAGAGAAGTTCAAAATTATAGGGAAATGCTGTTACGGATCTATGGCTTATGATTTTGATGATAGCAAACATTCCTTATTTTCCTACGATTGCTTTTTATACTAACGTTTCAGGTCCACACGATCAGACTACTATTTGGAACCAGCTCAAGATTGGGTAAACTAGGTCTATGTCAGTTTGTAATATTTTTTCTTTCTTGAGTCTGTTGTATTTGGTGTGGCTATAACTTGGTAGAAATTCTCTTGCTCCCTATATGATTTTTGTTTTTGGTAACATCGTCCGGAATGATATTAATATCGGCCTGGACGATCTGTCCAAAATCAGACACCCTAATTAGGGCATCCTCATTAAGGCAGCCGTAACTGATCGGCCTGGACGATAATTGTATCGGTCATGACGATATGTTCAATTAAGAAAGAATCAGCCACCATAATCAGATTAGGCATTAAATATTTTAGTAAATCGGCTAGGACGATAAAACTATCGTCCAGGATTATCTAACTCAATTATGCCTAAAATGATCTGGTATCTTTGGAAAGAATTAATGGCTGATTGATACGATCAGATCGGCCAGGACGAGCGTGAGATCGGCCGGGACGATTGACATCGGCCAGACTCTATTCAGGGCGATGATCAGGATGATTGAACTAGTTTTAAACTAATAGGCCAGGACGATCGTGAGATTGACCAGGACGATATAACCAAGTTTTCTTCTGATCTTCTCATATCATCCCGGGCTAATGAGATTAATTTGTACAGATCGGCCAAGACGATATGCCTATCGTCCTGGACGATAATGTCCGTAACTTGCATTAATGAGCTCATTTTGAGAGCTTCTA
>NW_021319577.1:0-3715 GCF_001605985.2 Dendrobium catenatum
TAATTTAAAATATTAAATAATAAATAACATGTTAATAACTTAATATCATAGTAAGATGTTAAAATAAGATCATAAAAAGTAAAAATAATGCCATTAAAAGTCATATAAGGCTATAAACAATGCTAAATAAATAATCCCCATGTTCAATGTGATTAAGCAATCTAAGGTCATTATATATGAATTCAAAAGTTCCCCCCACCTCTCATCACTTAGAGGGTTTTCATTAGAATTATCATTGTAGTTAATTATTCTCTCTTCCCTCATATTAAAAATAAGAAAATGAATTTCCAACAACAAGAGAAGAGTTGTTGGAGAAGTAGTAGTGGCGGTGTAGCGGCGAGAGTGACACAGTAGGATTGAACATGGGTGTGAAGGCCACCCGGTGTGTAGTGTAGCTACAAGTTTTAGGTCGTGCGATTCTTCTCACATTTGGTTGATTTAGGTATAGTAATTAGGTTTAATTATATGTAGATGAATTTTAAATTTTAAATTACCTAAACAATTATTTTTGAGGTTTATGTATCTTCAAAATTTTGCTAAAATTGTGCTGATGTGTACCTTGAGACGTGCCTCACCTCATTTGAGGTGGAAGCCTCATCAAGTGTGAATCGTATGCCTCATTTCTTTTTTAAATAAATTACGCTGAAGCTAGCTTGCTTGGAAAATTGATGGTGTACCTGCATAATTTAGCTACTTTACAACTTATCTTGGATCATAATAGGTGGTAATGATGTGATGATTAATTATTATTTCTTTTTTACCTTGCATTTATGGGAATTTAGTGATCATTTACATGAGATTGGCTACATTTTTTGTGATTTAAGATGTTCACAAAATAAATGAGGAACATCTAGATGATGTCGGGTGCAAACAAGAAAGCGAAGAATAAGTACATAAAAATGTTGGTGAAAAAATGTTTTTGGTTTTTATTGTTTGGAAAATTATATTGATATAATAAAATCGAGCATATTTTCATTTCATATTAGAAAAAAAATAAACAAATTAATAAAGTGACTTTATTTGGGATCATTTTTGTTTTGTTCCTTTTTTTGTCCAAAAAACTTATTTGTTTTGTGTATTTTACACACACACTCTCTCTCTCTCTCTCTCTCTCTCTCTCTCTCTCTCTCACACACACACACACACACACACACATATATATATATATATATCATTTTAAAAACAACTATCACCGTCTTTGGCTGATGCCGTCAATGTTTGCCTGTCGTAATCCTTTGTTAGACCCCCAAGCATTAATAGTTGTCGGTCGGCACTACTAGTTGTTGCTGCCTAGCTACCAGTCACCATAGTTGCCATCATTATACAAATAAGTTTATTTAAAATTCAATAAAAGTAAAACAACATATTTTTAAGGTGTCAAACATGTTTTATTTCAATTAAAAGCATAAAATAAATAAATAAAAAAATCAAATACAAAAGTGATCTTAAATGACCGACCCCTTAATTTTTGATAATTAGTTTTATTTCATACTAGGAAGATCTATTACATAAGCAATTTTTTGTTTTAGGATAATTAATGGAAAAAAATATTATGGAATGCGGTAAGAATTTATTTGATGTATATTAAGAAGGAATTATATAAAATAATATACTAAATAAAATAATGAGATATAATATAATTTAATCCAAAAAAGTGAAGTGATATTGGCTTAGAAGAAGACCTGTAAATATTAAATTTTATTTCATATGTGATACCTTGGGATTTTAAGAGTTGTGAGGAATATTGTGATGGTTTGGTTAAAAAATATTTTCAATGAATTTGAAGGCTAAGAAAATCATATTTAGATAAGAAGTATTTTGATACCAATATTTGAGAATCAAGCAGAGCATTGTAAATGAATTTATTCTAAGTTATGGGAGCGAGTGCACTGAGAGATTTTGAAAAAATGCATTGATTTAAAATAATCAAGTTTGTATTATGGAAGCAATTTTTGTGCTAAGACAATTAATGTAAAGATATTGGGTGTGGAGAAAGGATATTTATATGGTATTTAATATCTTGACAAAGCATATGAAACCAAGCCATTGATTGGTATTAGTAGTTATAGAGTGAACAAAGAGTTTTCTTATTTCATTATTACATCAAGGTCAAAATTGTGCCTAGATTTTATTCTCTTTGTAATGGAGATGCTTATGGACAATATGTAAAGTGAGATGCCTTGGTTTATATTTTTTGTTGATGATGTACATCTAATGATCGTGAAATGCTAAAATAATTGAAAAATTGAAATAATGGATAAAATTTTTAGAACATCGATGTTTTTAAATTTCTAGAAAATTGATTGGACATGTGGCAATTTTTGGGTGTGATATTAATAATTAATTGTCCATCAATATATTAATAAAAGATAATGACATGTTTATGATAATTTTTAGTATTTTGGATCTATTAGATAAAATAATGATATATAGATAGGGATATGACTTCTAAAGCTAAATGTTGAATGACTAAATTTGAGTACCTGGGGGGGAGTGTGATACAATAAGATTTTGTCATAAATCATAAATGAAATCTTAATTAGGTGGGTTATGTTGTATGGATTTGATTGTTGGTCAATAAAAAATCATTGATAAGTAAGTTTATTATGGTTAGAATGAGATGGAAGGATAAATTAAAGAATGATTATATTGAGGGATGACTACAGTAGCATTTTTTGATAATAGAGTAGTTGGAATAAATTTTGATAGTCCGTACATGTGTAAAAAGGGTAGAAAATGCACGAATAAAATGTGTATTAAAAATTATGTTTATATTTTAAAAAGTTTAGAGAATGCACCCATAAATGGTATTAAAAATTATGTCTAAATTTTAAGAAGGAAAAATGGTAGTCCTTGATAAAGTTTAAAAGATTTGTGAAGACACCTCATGTATCAATCATCATAAAAGAATGGCGAGGGAGGATTCATAAAGTTGATTATAAATGATTGGGGTTAGGCTAATGATGATGATCAAAGGGAGCTTTCAAGTATTTTAAAATTTTATTTATGAGTTAGATAACAAAAATTATTTGCTTAGCTCCATTTGGATGACCTTGGAAAAATGTAGGAGTATTTGTAAAGCGTTTGATGTTTTTCCAAATATTTTCATAATTTTGTTGGCATTAAAATGGCCATGGGCAATATTTTATTATTATTTTTGGATATTTGCAATTTTTGTATTGTTCCAAGTTAGATTTGCAATTTTAGTATGTTGGAATTTTTCCCACAAATTTTTTTAGCTCTCGTCAAAGACGCATTACAACATAGCATTACAGGAGGGTGACAGTGTGGTTGATCAGGTTTTTTATTGTGACATGGCATGTAAATGGTACTTAGTTGAACCCATATAGTGAAGTGATGGTCTTAGTATTTGACAAAATGTGTTGATGTGGGCGTGGGTGGTTTTTGTTGAGATAAAATATGATGTAATAAAAAAACTATAGCGTAGCTAGATTGCATATAAACTAGGTCTTCCTTTCCTAAACGACAAAATTTAACAATATATCATGACAAAATAACTTAAACAAAACACAATTTAACTTTCATATTAGAAAGACGACACATACAAGCTTATAACATAAAAAACAACACCTAAAGAAGCTTTTCCTTGATTGAGAAGAAAGATACAAATGGGTGGAACTTGCGGTAGAAGAAAGAGATAAGAAGCCTAGACAAAGTCATAGAAGAAGGGGCAGACGAAGAGGCATAGCTCGCA
>NW_021319577.1:10805-22694 GCF_001605985.2 Dendrobium catenatum
ATATTAATGCATAATTCATTTATAATATATTAACTTTTAAGAGTTTACATTACAGCATTATTAAAAATATTTAAATTATATCTCACTTCCTTATATCAAATAATTACTTATTTTTATCATTTTATTACATATCATGAACCAGTAGAATTAAGCTATGCCCTTTACTTCCAACCAGTCATCAACAATTCACTTGCCTTCTCCTGAACCAGCTTCCAAGTTGCTTCCACATGTTGTTTCTCCGTCAGCGTCCCACCAACCGCAAACCGCAACACGAATTCCCCACCAACGACCGCATGTGTCATAAATACTTTCCCGCTTCCATTCACCGAATCAAGCAACTTCATGTTCATCTCCCTACACTTCTTCCCCTCATTTTTATCAACCCTCAATTTAAAGCAAACAAGCGTCAATCGTCGTGGCACAACCAAATCGAACCTCTCATCTTCAGCGACAAGTTTCTCGAAATGCTTTGCCATGTCCACATCACTCCTCACGTGCTCCATCAAATTAGCCTGGCCGAAACGCCTAATGACCACCCACAATTTCATGGCGCGAAACCTCCGGCTCAGTGCGATCTGCCAATCTTTGTAGTCGATCACATTGCCGACTTCAGCTGCGGTGTTCCGCAATATCTCTGGCTTGGTTGACAGCGAGTCTATCAATTTCGTCGTGCACCTTACCTGAGTTCGACAATATTGCTTTATTAGTAAAAATTTAAAAATTGTTAGAAATTTAAGTTAATTAGAAGATTATTTGGAATTGATAATTAGTGATTTTGAAATTTATAATGACCCAAATATTTTCTTTCAACTTTTTTTTTTTTGAAAATTAAATTGAGCTTATTTCATGATTGAAGATAAGTCATTGAATCTATGTAAATAATCATGAGTTTATTTAACTGCTAAATGCAATTAGTAAAAATTTATGAGAAAATTTTTAAACTAGGTATTATTAAACATTTAATAATGTAATTAAGTCTTAAAAAAATTAAATTTAAAAGTAGGCAAAGTCGCCCATCAAACAGGCGACTTATGCTGACTCAGACTTGCTGAGTCATGTTCTAGTCGTCGAAATAACATGCGACTTATTTAAGAAAAAAATTTACTATTGTAAGTTGCCCGTTAAACCACTACAGGAAAAACGTCATTTTCCGGCGGCCATTTTCGGCGGAAAATGGCCAAAATCCGTCAGAAATTGCATTTCCGGCGGAAATATTTTCGCCGGTTTCATGCGCGTCGTTAAAGAACTTCCGGCGTAAAATAATTAATTTTTAATTTCCGTCAGAAATCCGCCGGAAATCCCGCCGGAAATGTATTCGGAAAAAATTCGTCGGAAAACCAGTCAAAAATTTTGTCGGGAATTCGTTGAAAAAATCCGCCGGAATTTGCGACGGATTTTTTTCCGCCGGAAATTCTGTCGGAAATGAGCTGCTTTCCTGTAGTGAACGGGCGACATGCTACAGTAAATTCTGAAAAATAATTTAAAAATAAAATAAGTGAAAAATATATTAAATAAATATACTTGAAAAATAATTAAAAATAAAAAATAGAGACAAAAAAATATAAAGTTATGATATTTACTTTCGAAGCAAGTGTTTGATCGTGAAAAACTTTGAATCATTATTTTTTTTTTGTCACTTTACTTACTTTTTTTTTTTTTTTTTTGAAAAATAAGCCATTGAATCTATGTAAATAATCATGAGTTTATTTAACTACTAAATGCTATTAGTAAAAACTCACCCAAAGGCAGCAGCAGTCCATATTCGCAAGCAGCCACTTGTGTGGATTCATACTAAACGAATCCGCCGTCTCCAATCCATCAAAGTACCACCTGAACTCCGGGCAAATAGCAGCGCTCCCGGCGCACGCTGCGTCCACGTGGAACCACACCCCGAATTCCCTCGCCACTTCCCCGATCTCCCTTAATGGGTCCACCGCCCCCACCGCCGTTGTCCCCACCGTTCCACACAAATACAACGGCACCATCCCCGCCACTACATCAGCATCCATCGCCGCCCTCACGCTCTCCGCCGTCAACGCATACCCTGTCTCCGCCGACGTCGATATCACCCGAAAGTTTCTGGTCGGAATTCCAACCAGCTTCGCTGCCTTTTGAAATGTAAAATGCGTTTGATCAGATGCATATACCGTCAGCTTTGTGATCCCTTCGCCATTGCTCTGGCTCAGAGCATTATCTCTTGCCGCGGCAAGCGTGCAGACCACGGCTTCGCACGTGCTGCCGTGGATGACGCCGCCGCCGAGTCCGCCAGAAAGAAAAGTTGGTGGGAGTTTGAGCATATTGGCCATCCAGTCCATAACGATGGTTTCAAGCTCGGTGGCGGCAGGGGAAGCGATCCAGCTGAATCCGACGACGTTGAGGCCGGAACAGAGCATCTCTCCGGCGAAGCCGGCAGAGCTAGCGTTGGCTTGGTAATAGGCATAAAAATTGGGGCTTTGCCAGTGGGTGAGGCCGGGAAAGATGTCTGTTTTGATGTCGTGGAGAATGGTGGTGATGGGTGAGGGGAAGAGGGGAGGGGTGTCGGGAATGAGGTTGCGGAGATAGCCCGGCTTTACTTGGCTGCGAACGGGGAAGCGTTCTATGTCGCGGTAGTAGTCGGAGATGAAGTCGACGACCGCTTTGGATTCTTTGGAGAAGAGGTCTAGGTCTAGTGGCTGGAATGGTTCGATGGGGAGGTTTCCCATTGCGTCTTGAGTTTGGAGGAAGTAGAAACAAGAAAGGGGCTTGCTTGTGCTTTTGTTGTCTGCGTTGCCGCTATGCATGGACTGGTATGAAAGTTGGTATTTATAGAAGAGTATCGCTCCGTCGTGGCCTCATCTCGTAAGAAATTGAAAACTAGAAATTAGTTACAATATCTAATTAATATCCTAATTGTGTCATTAAAAAAAGATTAAGAACTAAGATAGTCATTACCAGCGATTGATTGTTAGTGTGAATTATCGGAACAAATAATATCTAGATATCATCCTAATACATTTTTAGATATGCCATGGAAATTAAATAAAGACATGAAAAATATCAATTCACAAAAGATTTTAAAATTTTGAGAAAGCTGATAATCATCCTCAAAAAATTTAGTGGCCATAGATCAAAATTTTAAAAATTAAATTAATAATAATAAAATTAGAAAAAATTCCTTTGATCAATATAATTAATAAGATAGTCATTACCTTTGAATTCCTTTTTTTGTTGTTGAAAATTTCAGAATTATGTTGGTTATTACCAATGTTTCAAAAGATGAAAATAATTTGGAGATTAACAGCTCAAATTTTACCCCACGTAGTGGGATAAAGGCTTGATGTTGTTGTTTTGTATTAACAGCTCAAATTTTGTACAATTTATATATAACATTATTCATAAACCCTAAGATGAAGAATGCAAATATCTTTAAAATTAATGAATGAAATGCCATAAAATTTTAAACAGGGCTTCACCAATATCAAATGAATAATGGGGATTTGGTTTGGTAGTTTAAAACATGCTTGATAAAATGTTAATTAAATCTAAAATTTTCTAACTAGGGTTTAGATTTTATCTTGATTCAATGGACATAAACAACCAAAGTTAGGCTGATTTTGCTCTTTGAGATGTCCATAACAATCTACTTAAAGGACTCGAAGTTTGGGAAGGTTTGGATTACCAGCTATTAGCCTTGGACAGATCTTTGGGCAAGGGAACCGCAAGTTCATTGTTGGCGACCTGCAAATGTCACGGTCTTACTTTAGAGATTTGAAGGAACATTTGAAGAGCTGAAAGAAAATGAGAGGTAGACCGTAGGTAGTGAGAGAGAGTCTAATTTCTAACATCCTTGTTTTGGTCCCTTTGGCTCAATTCAAATGCCTTAACTCATTTGGATGGCCAAGATCGGTTTGGAGGAATTCCAAGATGATGCCAAGTGTCTCTCAGGTGGTTAGAGGGCAAAAAAAGGACTAAGGCATGGTATAATGAGGTGGAAAGTTTATTTTGTCCTCACCTGGGAAGGGAACCACTTGGAGGCTGATTTAAGGTTAACCAGAGTTTAGGGTTGGTTTAGGTGAGGTCAACAAATGTTCTAGTGTCCAATAAAAGGGGTTAGATGGCCTTACATGAGGGGGAATGCCAGGTAAGCAAGAGTTTTTCCATATAAACTAGTTAAACATGAGGGGTTTAGTGCTATAAGATTGAATCTTGGGTGAATGAATGGATATAAATGTGGGTTTGATCAAATCATAGTGAGCTGACTTATATCGTGCAAGGTTGTGCACTAGGCTAACTAATTATAATGCAATGCTATTGATTGTCTAGGTGATTGAGAGTGATGATTTATCAGGGTGATTGATTATTCAGGGTTGATTGAAGCTTAATTCAATGTATGATTGTTGATTATATGATTGATTGATTGATTGCTGTTGTGCATGCTAATTGATTGATTGATTGCTTTGAATTGATTGGATTATGGATTGAATATGATTGAAGTCTAACTGGAGACTTTATGTCTATATGATTAACTTGAAATGGTTATGTGATTGATTATGGTGTGTTGACCCTGTTTTTCTCCAAACTATTAGTCAAAAGGGTTGACCTGGTCAAATTGACCAGGATAGGCCTTAAGACCCTTCCCAATCAATTCAGTGGGTCAAACCAAATTTGTTGAGCCCTTGCCCAGGCCCTTAGTTGACCAGGTCAACCTAGGTTGACTCAGATTGACATAAACCTCTCTATTGGGGTTCAAATCAAATTCAGAGCTTCATTGGCTCAATTCCCACCTACACTGGACTTAGTAGGTCAGACCCAACCTATTGGGCCCTGACCTCTGCTTTGGGTCAACCTGGTTGACCAAGTTAACCAAGGTTAACCTATTTGGCCCTTTTGAACCCAAATCAAATTCCAATTTATTCAAACCTTTCTTGGGCTCAAACCCCCACTACCTTCGACTCAATAGACTGGGTTGACCAATTCAACCTTTGACTTGGTCAACCCAAGTTCTATTAGGTAAATTTGACCCCTTTAGGTCAAATTTATCCTCTAAACAATCATTTAATCCTTTCCTAACGATCTCATGGGAAAATCCCATCCTAATTGAGCCCATCTCCATCCTAATTTTCCCTAGATGTGATGTAGGCCGTCCATATAAGGCCTAGGTCCATAAATAGGGAAAACTAGGGTTTTAAAAGGGACTTTTGGCTCATAATATCTCCCTAAGCCTCCAAAATCCAAAAAAAAAAAAAAATTGTGAGCTCCTATGACCCCTCTCCACCTTTTCCAAGCCAAACCCGACCGGTCAGAGCCGCCGGCAGCGTGATCTCCGGTGAACCGAGACCACAAACATTTCAAGGCTTCTTCCGTCCGATCCAAGGAGAATTAAGGCTCGTGTTCAACTAGGAAAACACTCGTGGACAATTTACAAGCTCAACCGTTCAAAGATATCGAAGATCCAACGGTTAGATATCTCAAAATCCCTAGACCTAGGTCACTACACATAGGGTTAAATAGCTTTCTACAAAGCGCGTTTTAGGCCATGAATTTTGTTCCCCATGATTTCTGTTCATTATGTTAGCCTAAGTATAAAATCTAATGCGAAATGATCCACCCGATCTTGAGTTTAAGCTCTTTTTTTGTTTAGGAATTCGGTGTACGCCCTGTTCGTGTGTTACGAGATCCAGAGTTCCAGACCATTGATCTTACGATCGACAGTCAGGATCACACTATTTTGTACTCTCGTTCGACTGCGTGTATCGATCCGTTGTGATTTCTCATCGTTCGGTTGGATCTGCAGTGTCTGTTCGAACCGCGAACAATCCGACGGCCTGTGATCCATGTCCTACGTGGATTAGTGGAGGTTTTTCCATGGCTCATCATGTCGTAATGATTGCGCCGCCACGCAATCATTACCCACGAACCGTGGAGCTAACAGGAGGCCGCTGCGTGGTCCACCGAGCTGCCAATTTGATTTTTAATTAATTTTGATTTTGTTTTTTTAAGTGTTTTTTAAATCATAACTTTAAAAAATCATTAAAAAATATTTGTTTATCCAAAAAATATATATTTTATATAAAAAGTTTTAGAAAAGATGTCTTTTTAATTTAAAAATAAAAGTATTTTGAAATTTTAATAGTATTTTCAGTTATTCTAATTATTAACTATCTTACTATTTTATATTAATTATTAATTATAAATTATTAAAGGATTATTTTATAATATTTATAATTCTTAAATTAAAAAAAAAAATATTTTGAAATATTTTTGAACCCTTCCTTGGGTGGCCAGTGGATCTCCCAAACATTTACAAATGAAATTAGTTGTAATTACATTTTTTTCTTAAACTTATATTTACATATTTCAAATTTGGGTATTTTGAATTATTTTTAAAATTACATATATATGTTAAATCCCTAATTTTGGGAAGTCCACTTCATGAAATTTTAAACATAGGTTATGTTCATGAATAGTATTCATGGGGAGGTGCATTAGTGGGTGGTTGGGTTCCAATCATCTACTAATCGCATCTTAAAATGCGCTTAGTCTTCTATTTTGTTGTCTTTTACATGTGTAGGATGTACGAGACCTTAGCCTAGGCCCTCATAGATTTTAGGACATGGCGTGCTTACTATTTTTATGTTCTCCTTGCATGTTTTCCTAAGGGTTAGTCCTAGACACTTGATTTAAACCCATTTAACGTAGTGACACCCTAAGGATAATAATTAAGGTTTATTCTAGCAAAATTAGAAAAATTATAGGAGCTAGAATAGATCCCTGATTGACAAAAAAATTTTAAAATTTAAACTTAGTAACATCCTAAACCTCTCAAAATTTTCTTGGAATTTTTAGGAGCCTTTAACTCAATTAATTAACAAACCCTAATTTACCCATTAATTAGATCTCGATAACTTCAGAAAATTCTAATAAATATATTTCAACTCAAAAAATTACCTTTAATACCTAAAACTCTTTAAGTTTCAACTCTTAACCTTAGATAATTAGGTCCCCTTAATTAGACCTTAATTTGAGCCTTAATTTAAATTTAATTAAAATTTACCTTTTTGCCTTAATTAAATGATTAAAAATTATTAAAAATTTTAAATCTTTCCCAAACACTTAGGAACATCTTCTTAGGTCATTTCTGACTTTTGGGGGTGATTCGAATCAGTTTGGAATTGATTTAGATCAAAACTTCTAAAATACCCCTCATTAAATAATTTCGATAATTCCTTAATTGCCTAAATCTTCTAAAATTTATATATTAGCCTATAAAACTCTAAATCCAGCAAACTCAAAGCCTAATTACTCCTTGTAAGCCCTAATATTTAATTAAAGTTTTAGAACCCCCAAACCTAGTCTATTTCAAATATTGACATTTTGGACCCGTTTAGTCTAACACATAGGAGGATCGGGACATTCCAAAATTGGCTAATATAATTTAAATTTTAAAGATCACTAACCTAAGCATTAAAATGGATAAAAAAATAAATTAACTAAAACTTATCCCAATTCATTAATATTTAAACATTAATTAAAGTTTCTTTTTTAGACATTCAACAAACCTGAACTATAGACATCTTAAATTAATTACCCGACATCGAAACTATAAAAAGCCACACAAGCCTACTACACACACATAGAGTTTCTAGGGCACTAATTCTAGATCTAGGATTAGAGCCAATGTTTACTTTTTATGTTTTTATGATGTGATGATCTTGCGTGTGGCATGAGTGTTGCTTGGGTTGATTTGCCTTGATTGATTTTGATTGTTATGATATTTAATTTATTAATGTACTTTCTCTTTGTGATGTGATTTGTTTGTTATATTTCTCATGGGCTATGGCCACTTTGATATTAATCAGTCTTATGCAGGTGGCCTCACTCATGCAGTGCTAAATGAAGGGGGCAATAATTATCAAGCTTTAAAACTAAGAGTATTTTTTTTGCAGGCGCTCCAGAAATTACTAAGGCCCCCCTCATTAAAAGAGTGTGGCCAAGTGTGTTTTCCTTTTATGTGAATATTAACTGCTTGGAATGTTATATAAATTGTTTGTGATTTTTATTAGGATAACCATGCAGGAGTCTGAGTATAGATTTTCTTTTTCAAATGTAAAGTAATTTATTATACATTAAGTTGTGAAAGTCTTTAAAAGTCTGACATTTCAAACATTCGGTACCTAAAGAGAATAAGAAAGGCCCTTCATAAGGAATTTCTTAGTCATTTGGGTACCCTTCCAGCGGACTAACCATACAGAGCTAAATAAGATAATCCAAAGAGATATGATATGGAGAAGGATGATCCACTCGAAGATGAAATGTCTGGCATTTAAGACTTGCATCATTCATTAGGATTAAAATCTAGATTATTGTCGGCGGAGCCTGACCACTAATACTTTTATTCAAACCCTCGGTTATACTTATACGACATTTGCCGTTGACTTTACTTTATTGTGGTTTTTCTGGATTTATATTGATGTGTTTATTTTTTGTGCATAGTAAAAATTGCATGCTTTTCTAAGATTTCTTTTTTGCATGTGTGTGGCCTGATTTTCGCTAGACTTTTTAGGTTAAAAAACTTTTTCTACCCATAACTAATACTCAAAATTTTAAGGTTTTAATAACTTAAAAACTTAACGACCTAGGAAATAGCCAGAATCGTCCGAGGTCGTATGCATATTAAATGCCTTCTTCTCTCTCCGTCTAATAAGACACCTCACCACCTGCGGGAAGAGTCCGAATAATCTGGCCTATGAGGATGTAGTGCCAGACTTGGGTATGCCCAGTCTTTTCTAAAAAAATATTTTTATATAGCCCTATTTTTAAAATCTCAAAGCATACCTGATTTGGACCTTTTTACTAGAATGCATTTCATCAGAAACCAACTAATTAAAAATTTAATTGCATTAGCTCTAGAAGCATTCAACCTATATAAGTCCAGAGCCAATTTGAAAATTCTCTAGACGTCGGCCCTACTTCATAAACCCTAAAACAAATACATATATTTCATAAAGACTAGACATTATAGATTTTAAGCGCTTAGGTGGTTAGCTGTCTTTTCTTTTCAGGTAGGATATAAGTCCAGGTGCATTAGCTAGGGCACGGATATTAGTGTTGGGTGTACACTGAACACACCTTAGATTTATGATTCAATGGTACTATATTGGGTGTCTTGTAGTATGCATAAACGGTGGGTAAGTCTCATTCTCTTATGGAGCTATAAATCCTGCATATCTGCATCATATAGATGATGCCCCTTCCATCCTTTCCCTCTGGATGCTATGAGTGTATGATCTTCTTCCCCTCTTCGTTTGCTTAATCCCTTCGGATGTTGGTATAAACTTTGTATGTTGGCTAAGCCGAGTTGAGCCCTTTCTTCCCTGTTGCGTAGGAACTTCTTAGTCCCCCTTTGTGTACCAATCTCTCTTTTTGGGAAGAATAATATTGGATCCTTAATCGAGAGTTTTCTCAGGCCCTATGCTCGAGATGTAATTAACCACGAGGGCTTGCGCCCGTGGGAAATAGAATTCCATAACAAATAAACCCCACTCGAGCTAATGTATTGAGTGGGGGAAGACTGTTGTTTTGATTAGGTCGTATATATTACTACCCATCGGGGTGCGTTGGTGAGAGCCGCTATCCTCAATGGTTAGTCGTATGTACAATCTAATCTGCCCTTCTATTGGCCCGTTTGCGATGAGCGCGGAGGTTTGTGATCGTTTTTATCCCTCGGGGTGGTGCGGTCTATACCCTCTGCACTCTACAGCCGGCGATGTCCTTTCGGAGGTCCATAGGGTGTTGATTGTAGAATGGATTGTCAATAACTGGGTAATGGTATATATGATGATTATAGGCTAGATGATTCATAGCTTGATGGTTGTCAGCCATTAGATTGACAATCAGGAGTCTAGATAGTTTATGATTATTCCTACGTACAAAAATGAGGTAAATAACAAGCATTTTGATAGTACTATTATTGAATTTCATTGGGTAAATTGATATATATGATTTTCTTAAATTATATAGATTTTTTTGTATTTCATGAATTATTGCATTTAATACATAAAAATAGATTTCATAGATAAAATGGTGTAAATGATATATGAGATAAATGTGGCATTCACAATTTAAAAAAGCAAGGATGATTGTTAACACTATAATTAATACGTGTTGGCTCTTAAAATATAACACCCTACGCATGAGAGTAGACCAAAAGACTTTTCTTAAAAATAAAAGGTCTTTAATATGATCTTGATTGCAGCCTGTAATTAATTGATTTATTACGCCGACAGATAGAGAGTGATGAATCTTAAAGATTTATTGAAATCCACCTACGAATTTTATGATAAAGACTTAATGATCAACTGGTTGACAGTAGGGTTAAATTAAATATTGATGACTAAATAATTGATAGTTGGGGTGGTAGGAGGAAAACACCTCAACATAGCTGGATGTTTTACATTGCTCTTTATAATAATACTCATGGTTGCATTTACATAATAGTGCATTAATTTGTTTTGATAGATATAACTGTTCTAAACTTGATCAAATTATCATTGATACTGATACAATATAGTATAATATTTGACATGTTATATTCATGGAGTCTTGTACCATTTTGTATTATAGTGTTATAGACCACTTTTATTTTTATTAATTATATTGATTTTACTATTAATTGATATTGACTTTGTAGATTGTGTAGTGTTCACACTGATATCTTAGATATTTATATTAGCATTGACTGAAACTTGCATGTTGATTCTTTTATCTCGCATTGAATGCATAGGTAAGTTTTGGTTATATACTGGGCTTTTATGCTCATTACACAGTTTTATATTATTTCAGGTAAATGCAAGGAGTCTGCAGAGTAAGGTTATATCGTGGTGATGGCTTGATCTAGTTTAGTTTTACTTTTAGCTTTTGATTAAATGTGTATTTTTCTATAGTATGAGGTGGCTATTCTGTATATGCTTTTGAACTTTGAATTAAGATGTAAATATTAATTGACTATACTAATATAATTATTATTTTCCACGCTATGTTCAAGTTTTTGCAGGCATTGTACATGCTATGTACAAGCATTATACATATTATGTAAAAGTTTATAAATGCTATGTATAAGCATTATACATAATATATATAAGTTCGTACACACTATGCACAATTTTATGCATGCTATATACAAGAATTATACACAGTATGTATAACTTTATACAAGTATTATACATCCTATATATAAATATTATGCATAGTATGTATATGTATTATTCACACTGTTTAAGTTTATACAAGCATTATACATGCTATGTATATGTTTATACACACTATATACAATCATAATACATACGATGTATAAGTTTATACAAACATTATACACATTATATACAAGAATTATACACTATAACTATAAGCATTATACATATATTGAAATTAGTTAAATCTGATTGTCAATGATATCATTGCTAAACAATTGGAAAAAAAAATAAAAATAATGAGAAATTTGAATCTTTCTTTGACGAGAGCACGAGAATCCAACACTAGGTGACAAAAATCATGTGACTAATGTGATTAGAGAGAGACCAAAGCGAGCGTATGGGGTGGTTGCAGTGCACAATTTTGTGGCAATTGAACGAAGGAAAGGGGTGGCTCGTGCGATCAGTTGCTAACGAGTGAAACCATGACCAAACTAGTCCACATTCATTTACAACACTCAACTAATTGTTGAACTCATTTTTGTATGAGGTCACTTGGACTACTCTTGGCCCTAAATTAATTTAATTTCCAAATTAATTTAAACTCTAGGATCCCCCTAGAATCTTGACCTTAGGATCTATGCTAGGATTCTTTTAGAGCTCAGACCATAGGAGCTACTCTAGATCATAAACTTCTTATAGACTCCAAGTTCTAGGAATT
>NW_021319578.1:0-4425 GCF_001605985.2 Dendrobium catenatum
CCAAACACATCTTTCCTGAATTTCATTAACTATGAATCAATTAGGATGAGTTTGAGAGCTCTTACAAGATTTATTATGTGCATTCATGATCCTTTAGATGAAAGTTTATGTGAAATGTAGGGTTTCATACGATTGTTTGAAAGGAAAGTGGCATTGTCTCTTTTATACACCTTTTTTTTATGAGATTTTAGGAAATGGGAAATGTTGGAAGATCAAATGGGTTGGGTTATTGTTGGGGAACGAAATGTGGAAAGCTTTCATTTGGTTCATGTGTTAAGAAAAAAGGGTTTATGAATCAATTTATATTGGAAAGTGTTATGATTTGCTTTGTACTAAAAATTGGGTTTCTTATAATTTGCTCCCATTGTTTCTTTGCTAGTATTTACATTTATTGAAAAGTTTTGTGAAGGTTTTGTGAGTCTTTTTTTTTTGTATCGAGAAATTTTGTGACGAGTTTTGCAAATTGTTTTATGATAAAATTTTTTGTAATGTGTTTTGTGAAGATTTCTTGATGGAGGGCTTCATAATGCCTATTCATTGAGGAATTTTCACAAATTACCCTACTCCAAATGAAAGAAGAGGCACTTGGTTGTTGGTCATTTTTGTAGAGTTTTGTGTCAAAACAAAAAAAAGAAAGAAGAGATTTTGATAGACGATTTAATTTCATGTGGCTTTTCATTCAAACCAAACAAAAAAATTTTATAAGTTGGATTTGGGTTTAAGATTTTCTTTTTATGAAGTGGATTTGTATTAGTAAGTTTCTCTAGATCTTTCTTTTTGGGATGAGGTAATCTATCTTATATAAGTTGTCTCTTTTATTAATGTTTGCTTCTATAATATAAGATTGGGAGAATGTGATAGATAGAAACAGGTTTTGTTTTGGTTCTAGTTTTGGGAACTTGAGTTTCCCTTGTTGCTTTGAGTTTGGTTGGAAATGTTTTGTGTAGTTGAGTCGGGTCTATATATATCAATTGCTTTATTTGGATTGTGGGGACAGTAAAGGGCATTGTAAATGCCTTCCTCCATATTCGTATCATATTGAATTAGGGAGGAGGCTATTTTAGAGACACACTTGGCTCCAAAGAAGTTTGTCCAAAATAACAATTCCTACATCCCTTTTATGTACAATTTTCATTCTATTTCTTGTTTTATCGCATTTAGTCGTCCTCCGCTTTGTCCTTTAGCTTTTCTGTTGTTTCTTTTATGTTTTGATATTGAACACTTATAAAATGCGGAGAATTTAAAACACAGATGGCTCAACCGGTACAAAAGAGGTATGTTCTTTATTTTATTGCATTTTCATTTTCTTTTTTTGTCATTATTTATATAGAACCTGCTCTGATCCACCCTTTTTTTGTATCTTACGAGGCACCTTTTGGAAAGCAAATGACAAGAAGCATTGGAGCATCTGGAGAAGGAGCTAGGACAACCGGATCCAAGCATCAGTCGCCCCTATTCATTCTGGTAGGGGTGCGACAGGTTACGGGAGGAACCACCGGGTCATAGCCTTCGGTGCTGTAAGTTTTCTTAAAAACTTAGAAAACCTTTAGGGGCATAGATATTTGCACGCTTCCCACCCTTTAGGGCCTTGTAGAAACTTCATTTATAATTAGGATTGCTTGTCTTTTATTAGGTCCATAAACCTTTTGACATACGCATAGAAGTCTTAAGGGTTAGAAAAACAACATTGCTTTTAGTCCTACAACTTTAGTGACATCTAAGGATAAAAATTAAGGATCGAGTCTTAGAAAACATAGACTTAGGGTGCATGCTCCCTATATGATAGAAACATTAAAATAAAACCTTAGTGACACGCTTTCCTAGATTTGGGTTCCTTTTCCTTAATCCACTAATAATCAACCAATGAAATTAATTGTAATTCAATGCTTAACAAATACACTAAGACACTTAATTTGTACTCAAACTATAACTAATATTTTATAATCCCTAAAATACGAAAATCTAAATCTAATTTAATCAACTTAATGATAAACCTTTAACCAATTTAAAGTATAAAAATATGTAGATTTAATTAGGAGATCAAATCTAATATTAAAATTCAGTAGGATAAAAAAACTTCTAAATATAAAACCTTAGAATAATCTTTAAAATTAATGAACAAATCTCCTTTTAATAAAACACCTAATATATATTTCCTTTCTAATTTATAACCAATTAAAATAATCTAACAAAGTTAATTATCACTGGGTAACCCAGGCCTACGTGACAATTAAGTTAGCCCCAAGGAGGGTGAAATAAACCTCACGGCCTCGGTGTGAAAAAAGCTGATAATTAATCAAATACTAAAATAAAATATTTAAAATTAATCTTAAGATATTAAGATTTTAACTTTAACTAAAATCGCTTTTGCCCCTTTAACAAATAAGAATGCAAGCAACCTTAACTAAACTATCCTACATAGGACCTACCAAAACCATACAGCCTACACATACTTAGACTGGTTTGCTAGGACACGACTACTAGCTTTTGGTTAGGCCGATGCTTTGCTTTTCTTTTCTGTCTATGTGTTGTAGAGACTTGAATGTGACCCGTGTGTTATTTGCTTTATTACTCGCTTTAGCTTTTCTGCTACACTTTTCTGTGATGTTTTCTAACTTTCTTTCTGCACTGTTGATGTGAGTGTTAGAATACCCATAGGTTAGGCACGCTTTTCATTCTGACATTATTTTCTTGCAGATGGCCATGCTCACACAGCGCTAAAGGGGGCTAAAATTAATAATAATTTATTATAACTGCTTTAGGTACTTGCTTCAGCTACTTAGCCCCCAACAATTAGAGCATGGTCAAGTATGATTTATTTTCAGCATTTTCATATATATATATATAACTGTTTGGAAGATTTTTTTTTATTTTGATTATAACTGTTTAGGATAACCCCTACATGAGAGTCTAGATTTTCACTTTTCATTAATGTAATGTATTTTATAGTTGTGAAAATCATTAAAATAAGGCATATTAGATATACAGGGGATTAAAGAAAAAAGAAAACCCCCTACAGGGGGTTTCCTTTTTTATTTGGACATCCTTTTGGAGGAAGTACTACGAGGAGCCTGAAGAAATAAATATGAGCCATAAACGAATCAAGGAAGGCAAGATGAAGATTGAAGATATAAATGCCTTATTTTAAGATTTGTGTTATTCCCGGGTTGTTGTCGGTGGAGCCCGGCAACCACTACTTTTCTGTACCCTGTGATGTAATATTGTATGGCACTTTCCATGGACACTCTTTTTCGTGAGCTTTTTGTTATTTTTGTTGTAGTTTCTCTACTTTGCTTGTGCAGTAGAACTGACATGTTTTTCATGGGTTTCTTTCTTGCATGTGCTTGTGCCTGACTCGCTAGGCTCTTTTAGAGATAAAATTTTTCTACTCGTAATCACTAATAAAATTTTAAGATTAACTAACATAGAAACATAACTATTTAGGGAATAGCCAGAATCGTCCGGAGTCGCATGCATGCATTCTCTCTTCTTTTAGATAACTTCCCCTCCTGCGGGTAGAGTCTGGATAATCTGGCCTATGAGGATGAAGTGCCAGACCTGGGGAAGTTTAGTCATTCTAAAAAAAAAAATATTTTATAAGCCTTTTTAAAACTGCATACATTCATGATTTGAAGACTTTGACCAGCATAAACTGCATTAGTAATCAACTAAAATTAAAATTTAATTGCATTAGTTTTAGGAGCATAATACCATTCATAAGTGTGGGATCACTTAGGAACCTCTCTAGTTGTCGATCCCAAATTCCAATGTTTAACTATCCACCCATCTTTCATATGGACCGGATAGCATGGATTTTATACGATTAGGTGGTTTTAGCTGGCTTTCTTTTTCAGGCAAGGAATAAGACCAGGACTGCAGTAGTTAGGTCGTAGATGTTAGTGTCGTGTGTACGACACCTCATCTTTAATAGATTTAGGGCCTAAAGGTGAGTGGTACGAGTGTACCACTATACGTCTTATTGGTGGATAAACCTTCCTTTCTTTCGAAGGCTATAAATCTTACCCATCCACGTCACACAGATGACGCCACCTCCCTCTTTCTCTCATACATATTTGAATGCATTGTCTCTTCTTTTATCTAGTTTCCTCTTCTTCAAACTGACCGAATGATGACTGAACCACGTGTGACTGATTGAACCAAGTTGAGCATTTCTTCCCATTTGATTAGGAACTCCTAAAAATTCCTTTGCGCTAAACCCATTCAAGAAGATAATCTAACATCCCTAATCGAGAGTTTCCTTAGACCGAGGTCTAAGATGTAATTAACTATGGGGGCTTGCGCCTATAGAAAATCGATCCCCACAATCAAATAAATCCCATTTGAGCTAATGCGTCGAATGGGGGAAATCTTGTGAACTTTTGGGTTATATATATTATTATCCATCGAGGTTGGTAGGTGAAAGCC
>NW_021319578.1:4525-5444 GCF_001605985.2 Dendrobium catenatum
GGTGGTGGTGGGGGGGGGGGGGGGGGGGGGGGGATCACCTTCGGATCCTTTACCGACTCGGTGTACGTCACTCTGGACGAGTCGACCCCTTCTGAGGCTGCTGCTTTCTCTCCCCCTCAAAGGAGAGGATGCACAGCTATGCGGCTCCGGCCCCTCAGCACCGGTAGTCAGCAGTTCCTTTACCCACTATCCCAATAGAGGCTGCTCATGCTCAAGCCTCCCCTTCTCCTTCCTCTTTAAGGAAGAGGGTTGCTCAGGCCGAGCTTCCTCCACCCCCTACCCGTCGGGCTTCTATTTTCACCCGGCTGTCTCACCCTGAGGCTGCCAAGGAGACCCCGACACTCCCTTTAGTAGTCTTTGTTCCCCCTATCCAGCCAGTTAGTTCGAACATAGCTACTTCCTCCACCTCAGACCTTGGGAGAAGGGCTAGGAGGAATAGGAATAGGAGATTGCGCTTAGCGGCATCTAATGTAGCAGTTCAGTGGATGGCAGATTCTGTGGCTCAATAGGAGCCAGTTCAGCAGAGGACGATTCCCTTACATCGGGAGCCACGTAGATATGTAGTTACCCAAGTTTCTGATGTTGTAGTCACCCCTGAGATCGATGCAGTCCAGGGAGGATGCTTCTCAGTGCTAGTACATAGTGGTGACGAGGAGGACGCTGTTCGCATTGCGACAATTCCTCTTGTCCCCACTACTCTTCCTCGCGCTCGAGTCCCCAAGGATACTGTTGTTAGGAACCTCACTCAGAGGATCCGAGGCATTATCCATTCAGTGTGTAGTATAGGTCATGTTAGCGAGGAGAGGTTACTCCACCAGATCTCTCAGGTGCATGCCCAGTTGCAGCGACAGTTGATTAGGCAGAGTTATCGATGGAAGAGAGGACAGCCACCACGACAGCAGACCAGAGTAGTTCCTAT
>NW_021319578.1:5544-28040 GCF_001605985.2 Dendrobium catenatum
ACGAGACAATTCAATTTTAGAATTCAATTTTAAGTTCTAAAGAAAACTAATATTTTTAAAATATATTTTTAAAATTCCACCAACAAAGACACTCACCAATCAAAATAGTCAGAAATTTACATCAGAAAATACATCAGAAGATAGCCGTACGGAAATCGTAGAATAGATAGAACAGATACTTGATCAATAGAAATCAAACAACTGATACAGAAAACTGAAGTCATTTCAAATCGGATATCATAAGGCTTTCAATTCACAGAGCACACAGAATCATACAGAAAATCAAAAATCATATATCGGATAATTCATAAAACAGACCAAATAAGTCACAGAATAGATTATCAGATATCAAACATCAGATTCCCTGACCCTGGCAGAATCTCAACGGATTCTGGCCCCTTATGCCTCCCTTCCTTAACACAAACAGAATCTCGACGGATTTTTGCCCCTTATGTCTCCGGTTGTGCTTATAGCACCAGAACATATAAGATATACAGAATTTCTAGAACAGAACTTATTTTTAGATTTCAGATTTTCCCAGACACAGACAGAATCTCAAAGGATTCTGGCCCCTTATAACTCCCTTCTGATAGCATGCACACATCAAAAAATTTAAATCAGAAAATCGGATTTCGTTTGAAAATTCGTCAGCGGCATAACGGCAGTATACAGAATTTACACAGAAATCACAGATTTATAAATTTACCAAATTATCACAGATCATGTAAAACAACATTATAAGACTTTCATTGTACTAACATAACATTTCTCAACATCCTGATAACTTGCAATTCAATTAAAACGCCGCAGAATTCAAAATATCCGATAAAAATCTTCTAAAAAATACTCAAAGCGTGCATAATTATCATCTCAGAAACATATCAAAAGTTACACGGTAAAACATTTATCAGTGCGAAACAAAATCAATTATTCGCTAACGGAAACAAAATTCGAGATAGAAAAGTCGTCAAAATTCTCATTTCTGAAAATTGAGAAAGGCAGAATGTGCCTTACCTCGAGTCGATCAACTTTTCCAACTACAGCGACGGACGAAAACGGGTCGAAGTCGCTCAAAAATCCAGTTTTTTTTCTTTTTCCTTCATTTTTCTCTCTCCATAGCTTTCTCTCTCTCTTCAAAAATGACACTATTCAGATATTTATTAAGCAGGATCGTCTAGGACGATGTCCCGATCGTCTCGGGACGATCTTCTCTGAACTCAAAACGTCTAGACGAAAATAAATTCCAATTTTCTTCGTCTCTGGATGAAACTCTCTGTTTGGTTTATCCCGACGGTTCGTCCCGACCCTTACAGGTTCGTCCAGATGAACCATACAGATTTCTTCATAATTTCTTCAGTTCGTCCCGTACTAAGGTCAGTTCGTCCGGACTAACAGCACTAAAAAAATCAGCTTTGGAGGGGTTTTACATTGGTAATCTAGGGTTCACTAAGCGGGATGCATACAACTACATCCAAAAAGAAAGAAGAGCCAAGATTGAGACTTGAGACACTAATTTACTGATCAAGTTGTTTAAAGAATGGGCAATTGATGACAATATGTTTATCTTGGATATGCAAACTGATGAAGACGATTGTTTGTTGAATTTCTTCTAGGTTGATGCTCTTGGTAGAATTGATTATGACTATTTTGAGGATGTGATTATTTTCAATATAAGTTATCGTTTAAATAAATATAACTTAGCATGTACCCTAATTGTCAGAGTGAATAAGCACTGGCAAAATATTCTATTAGGAGTTGCATTTTTATCTGAGGAGACTATTGATTCTTGTACCTGACTATTTAGAACATTTCTAAGAATTATGGATAACAAACATCTCATTACTATTTTTTCTGATCATGACCAAGCCATGGCCAAGGAAATAGAGATTGCATTGCCTAATACACGACATTGATTGTTCCAATGACATATGTACAAGAAGGCTCCTTCAAAAGTATGATGCTTTAACAACAACAACAGAGTCAAATACTTATTTTTTTATTATTTCAAGCAATGTGATTATGTGGAGGAATTTGAGAGAAAGTGAACTGAAATGATCTCAAAAGGAAACCTCCAAAATCATCAATGGTTGAATGATCTCTACAAAATTAGGGAGAAGTGGTCAACCGCATTAAACAAATATTATTTTAACCTTGGCATTTTATCAACCAAACATAGTGAGTCTACCAATCATATATGCCATGGTTATTCCAAGCCAACAAGTACTATCACTGAGTGTTTCCTAGGTTTGGAGAAGGTGTTGAGGACTTGGCGTCGGAATGAATAAGATGAAGAATTCAGATGTAGTCAAGCATATATACAACCTTATATGAAAGTAGCTCAATATTGAAGCAAGCTGCAAAATTTTATTCAAGAAAGTTGTATTCATTTTTTGAAGTGGAGTTCTTACATGGACTTGGTGGACTTAACATTGAACATTCCTCATCGAATTTTTTAAGGTTTTCCGTAAAGAATATAGACAACTCCACTGATTCACATAATTGGATTGTCACTTTTAATTCCTTAGAAGGTACCATTCAATGCAACTGTACAAAATTTGAAATGATGGGTATATTATGTTCTCATTGCATGAGAGTTATGAGATAGTTAGATATTATTAATATTTTTGTTAAATATTTACTCCCAAGATGGTCAGCTAGTGCTCGAAAAGATTTATATTATGGAGGGAAGAACCCATCTCTCGGTATCAATGCTTGCCAACCTATTGAGGGGTCCAGCAACTTGATGTTCAAAAATTATATCTGCCGATTTGTATATAAAATTAACACAGAAGCACATGGTAATGAGGAGGCTGAAATGTGTGTGATAGATTGCATGAGTACATTGGCTGCAAAAGTACATTCAATCAAGATTGGCAGAAAGAACATACCAATTTCTGGAGCAAGTAATGAAACTATTAAAGATCCTAAGAAGTGCCAGCCAAAGGGCGTATCAAATGCAAGATTGAAGGATCACTGGGAGAAAAAGAAGACCAAAAAAGTTAAACCCACTGAGAGGAATCCTCCAACAAGCATACACTTTACAACTGGAGATTCAGGCAGTCAATCGTCTTTCATGTAATTTGGGAATTTTGATATATTTCTATTATGAATATGACTTTCTGATTGTATATGTGAATTTCATAATTTTGATATCTTTGTATACTGAACTGCACTAATATAATACCGATCATATTTAATTTCTTTTTTTCTGATATTGGTTGGGACATGGAGAAGTTAATTTCTGTGCTTCCGCTTTCTATTTGCAATTTGATTTCTAAT
This sequence comes from Dendrobium catenatum, assembly GCF_001605985.2. NCBI lineage: Eukaryota > Viridiplantae > Streptophyta > Magnoliopsida > Asparagales > Orchidaceae > Dendrobium > Dendrobium catenatum. The sequence continues at coordinate 8,824 of NW_021319578.1, forward strand.
CTTCCTCTGAACCGTACTGCTAAAGATGTCCTTCTTTGTTCTTTCACTAAGGATGGTCATTTCCAGACTAAAGATGTGTGGCACGTTTTTAGAAATAAAAAAGATCCTATTAAACTTTTTAAAATGATGTGGCATAAGAGCATTCATAGTACTGTCTCTGTTTTTAATTGGAAAATCATGAAGAACTTTGTTCCTACTGATGATCTTCTTAGGATTAGAGGTTTGTTTATCACTTCGAATGTCAATGTTGCTCTAACATGGAAAATTTACATCATGTTTTTGTGTCTTCCCCTATTGCTACCAAGGTGTGGAATTACTTTGAGGATCTTTTTCGTGTTAATTGCTGGTTTCCTAATGGTTCGGTTTAGCAATTATTGGAAGGTTGGATGGTGGGTATTAAAGGTCATATTAGAAATGTTATCCCTCTCCTAATTTTTTGGTTTTTGTGGTTGGCTAGAAATGATTCCCATTTTAATGGTAATGCGATGAACCACCATAACATTATTGCTAGAATCAAGGAGAAAGTTCTTTCTCTTTCTACTGCTAATCTGATTTCTTTCAAAAGTTTTTATAATGTTTTGTTTACTTTGGAGGCTTTTGGGATCCATTATGAGGCTACTGGCAGCTGTCATGGGATGTCCTCTCTTGCTTGGTTGAAACCTCAACTTAACTGTTTTAAACTTAATTTTGATATCTCTCTGATTGGTAGTAGTTGGTGTATTGGTGGCTTGATTAGAAACTGTGCTGGGGAGTTTGTTTTTGGTTTTGCTGGTAAAACGGTGGCAGCAAATAAGCATTATGCTATGTTCTTGGCTGTCTGCCATGTGCTTAATATCTGTGCTGGTTTAGATATTCAGAATATTGTGATTGAGGGTAACTTGAATGAGGACATTAAAGACTTAGTTGAAGATGGTATGTGTGGGTACTCTTACTTCTATATTTGTAGGAATATTCAGTTCTTTTTGGGCTCTCTGAATTGCCATTTTATTAATGTTTGCCTTGTTTTCAATTCTGCTGCTATGATGTTAGCGTCGTTTGGTTACATGTTTCATGGTATCACTGATTTATCTTTTAATAATCTCTCTGTTCAGATTAAAGGTTTGATTAATTTGGATAAGAATAGTGTGCCTTATGTTAATGTGCGTTAAGTTCATCGGTTTTGGTGTTCTGTTCTGGGCTGATGTTCTTTGGGTACTCTTTTTTGTGTTTTTGGTGGTTCTGGTGCTATCTGGGTGGGGGATGTTGGGTCTTTTGGATCGTTTTTTTAGAGATGTGCTTGCTCCCAGGTCTATCTTGGTTGGTTTCTCGTCTAGGGGTGGCTGCTGCTCCTTTCCTTTTTCTTGTAGCTGGGGTCTCCATGGTTGGTTTTTGGTATGTTCCTGGGTATGGTTCCAGGTGCAATGTTACTGGTGTCTGTGGTTCGAGTCTGTTTTTTCTGCAGCTGCTGTGTTGGAGGTGTTTTCATCCGGGATCGTTGGTTATTATAAGAATTGGTTTTCCTTTTTATGTTAAATTTTGGCTCTTAGTTTTCCCTGTTTGTTTCATTTCTTTCCTAGTATCTTTGTAGGCCTCTTTCACAGGTTTTTGGAGCTCCGCGCTCGTTTTGTGCAAGATACTCGTTCCGGTTGGTGGGCTATGCTGAATTTGTTTTTCATTTCCCTTTGTTTTTTATTCCTTAGAATGTTACTAGTTTTTTGTGTTATTTTGATTAGTAGGGAACTCCGGCTCTTAGGTTTTTTTTTTCTTTTGTTTGTAGCTCGTAAGAGCATTAGTGAGCTGGAGGCCCTTTAAGGACTATGTAATTTTTACCAATATTAACGCGTAGGCCCGTCGGTGGGTTTTAACCAAAAAAAAAAGTACCGAGCATATTTCAACTAATACCGAGCAGTACCGATCTATTTTCATATTGTTCGGTATTAGTCTTTGATTAGTGGGTATTGCTCGGTATTAGTCCTTTTTAGTACTCGATACTTTTCCACAGAAGTCGGTATTGCTCAATATTTTGTGTGTACTGAACTGCACTAATATAGTACCGAGCATATTTCAACTAATACCGAGCAGTACCTATCTGTTTTCATATTCCTCGGTATTAGTCTTTAATTAGTTGGTATTGCTTGGTATTCGTTCTTTTTAGTACTTGGTACTTGTCCACAGAAGTCGGTATTGCTTGGTATTTGGTGTGTACTGACCTGCACTGATATAGTACTGAGCATATTTCAACTAATACCGAGTAGTACCGATCTGTTTTCATATTGCTCGGTATTAGTCTTTGATTAGTTGGTATTTTTTGGTATTGGTCCTTTTTAGTACTCGGTACTTGTCCACAGAAGTCAGTATTGCTCGGTATTTGGTGTATACTAAACTGCACTAATATAGTACCGAGTATATTTCAATAAATACCAAGCAGTACCGATCTGTTTTCATATTACTCGGTATTAGTCTTTGATTAGTGGGTATTGCTCAGTATTAGTCTTTTTTAGTACTCGGTACTCATCAATGATTAATCGGTATTTGTTGAATTTTTCGGTACAGTAAACAAATTATTAAAACACATTAGATATACATAGGAAATATACAAAATAATTTCATCATTTAGTCCATAATCTATTGAATTTTAGTACATAACAGGGCATATGCAAATTCAGCTCTGAATAATGGCATACTAGATTGCCAGTTCTTATAACGATACCATTGAACAGGTTATTGTTATATCACAACTTCCATATATTTATAAACAAACATGCCGCAATCAACGTTGTTATCTTGTGTTGGCACGTTTCTAAATCCTTTGATAGGCCATTTCGTTATATCTTCGTCAAAAGCGTTCTTTGTATCCTTGTACAAATGAGAAATCTAGAAAATTTAAAATAAATTAACATACAATAATGTTACTCCTAAAATAAAAGTTAAATATTGGTATTACTTACAACTTCTAGGAGTATAACTTTGTGTGTCTTTTTCGGCAATGAATCATAAAACTCCCATCGTTTCTTTCTCAAATTGCATACTAGAAGTGTTCAATGTTTACTGTTTATTATAGGAACAAAGATCAAATTTACATTCTTAATAACGGTTCTATCTATATGAGATACGAAGCTAGTTGTGTTCATCTCATTTGATTGGGCGTAGTAACCCTGGATAAGATAAAATAGTACTGGTGATTAATTCCAATATATTTAAACCTAATAAATAGAATTAGTAAATACAAGGAATAAATAATGTTTACTAACCCAATGAAAACTTGAAATATAAATAAAAGGTTGATTAAGCCTGGGGCAAAGGGCATTCTTCTGGATTAATAAATATGGAAACACATCCAAGTGATTATTATCAAGCTCATCTGATAGTAATAACTCGTCCAATTGGCTTCTATAAATTGTTGCATATTCAAACTCGAAAATAGTGTCGCCCATGGATAATTCAATAAACATTAATTAAAAAAGACTAATAAAAAATAAAAACATAATCATAAAGCTCGGTATTAGTCGGTACTACTCGGTATAATGCATAAAAAATAGTAAACGTAATATACATCGTAGGATTGATGTAGTACCGAGTATATTTAACATAATACCGAGTAGTACCGATATGTAAACCTCGGTATTACTTGGTACTACTCAGTATAATGCATTAAAAAACCAGTCAACGTACTATACATCACATGATTGATATAATACCGAGTATATTTAACATAATACCCAGTATAATGAAGATTAGTGCTCAGTATTGATTGGTTTTCCTCGGTATAAACAAGATTATTGCTCGGTATTGATTGGTTTTGGTCGGTATAAGTACAATACTCACTTATCCTTGAATTGTTTCAAACAATTATCGATGAATATGCGTTTATCTTCACTTATTAATGACCGCCTAGGGTAATCTAATGCTTGAGGTGCAGGACACAATTCTATTTATTTTGAGTCATTAACTTCATAAACAATCATAGCTTTATCATAATCTGTGGTTGATTCATCCATAGATGCAGGAGCATGTTCATGAGCAGGTTCAGGAGCAGGTACTAGAGCAGGTCCAGGCTCAGGATTAGGTGGAGGAGCAACTGCAGGTGTAGGAGCTTGTTCATAATCTTGAGCAAGTTCAGTTGCAGGAAGTGGTGCAAGAGCAGGATCAAGTTTAATTGCAGGAGCTGGTGTAGGAGTAGGAGCAAGTTCAAGTGCTACTGTAGGAGCATCATTTGGAATTGACTCACTGAACTTCTCTTTGGATGACAAATTTTGTATAATTTTTTTCTTCCTAACACTGGTTGTAAAAGATGTAGATACAAGTTTCCTCTTCTTATCATTTCTCAGCTGAACTCTTCTTGCTATGTCGGTTTGTAAGGATGGATCAAATTCATTATCCTTACTCAAGATGGCATCCTTATACACAATTTTTTCAGATTCAGTAGCAAATGAAGAAGATTCAACAGACATTTCATTCTTGTAAGTTTTAAAATAAGAAGGAAACTGATCTTGTAAGAACTTCAATATAAAACTATTTTTTTTCCTTATCTCCTCTTTCAAATCAAAAATCTCCTCTTTCAAATCAAAAACAGTTTGTTCCAAAATCACTACATGTTTTTCAAGTAAACTATTTGTTGCTTCCACCGAAGCTAGCTTCTTCTTCGTAAAATTGTCCTTGGTAAAAAGCTTGTATATTGCTTGATTTAAGATCTTCAGGTTTGTTTCATCTGTTATTGGATTTAATTCAGACGGAGTATGTGCAGATGAATCAGGATTTGTTGGGCTTGTCACACTAACTGGACTAGTTGGAGTAGGTGGAGATGAATGATGTTTAGATGGGCTTGCCACCCTGATTGGACTTGGTACCTTGACCGGACTACTAGGAGTAGGTGGAGATGAATCATGTTTAGGTGGGAAAGCCACCCTAATTGGGCTTGCCACCCGTATTGGACTGGTTGGACTAGGTGGAGATAAACTGGACGACTCAGATGAGATCTTTAAAGGACTATGAAATAAAGCATTCTCATCATCTGTTATTCCTCAGAATTGACTGAGAATCTGTATAAAATATAATATTTCATCTAATTTAAACATTTAAATATATAAATTTAGCAGACATTTAAATGAAAAGACATAGTGATGCTACCTCATGATCCTAAAGGTCTGCAAATATACTATTTACATATTTCTCACTGTACATAAAATTACCATCCCACCGAGTAAAACGTGGGCGAGATAGTTCATCATCTACGACATGAATGGTTGTATGTTCAAGAAACCAAATATACAAAAATGAAGACAATTTAAATTTGTTATGGAAACTAGAAATTTACCAAAGATATTTTGAACAAAATAGCAATACTTACAATTACAATCATGACAAAACCATTTACATAACCCAATGCACATCCATTTGATTATTTAGTAGCAACAAGGTTGAATTCATTAACTAGGAAACCCCTAATTGATTCTGGCCAGTTTTATGTATTAAAACTATCAACATTTTCGACAACTTTCAGGATAGATGATGGTATGCAGAAGTTCGCCATTGGATAAAAAATGTTGGATAGTATATAAAGGATGAATCCTTTCACTAGATCATCCATTAAAGTTGAATTATCCATCCTCTCAATGTCATGACGAATGTCATTAGATGTTTTGCCACTGGATCTAGCACTGCCAATGCCAAATATAATACCTCTATTCGGCATGCATATGATTAAGGAAACCTCATCAGATGTGAACTATTGCCTATGTCCTTTAATAATAAAACTTTCAGTCTTCAAATCCCACTTCGATGGCAGCATATACAAAAGTGGAACATTCTGAGGCATTAGAGGAACCATAAGGAACTGGCTTATTTGCAGCTGTCGTAGTCTTTCAACAAAAGGATCTCTAAATCTCCGAACAAGTTGATTACAAACTTCTCTAAAAGTTGAAGTTCGACATCTGAAATAAATCTTTGGAATATATCCTTGCATAACGGATACCGATTATTGAAGACAAGCGATTCAGAGTATTAAGTTATACATACAAAAGACTATCGATACCAAACATAATAGAGGTAATACTGATGAGTATCGAGTATATAACATGATTTGGACTATTAAAGCAAGCTTATATCGAGTTATTGTTCATAATACCGAGCAATACCGAGCAGTACCGATCAACATACCGAAGCTTATACGAACTAATGGTTATAAATACCGAGCAGTTCATAGTAATATAACTGAGCTAATACCGACCATTAATCGATAATACCAAGTAGTACCGAGTATTTATAACTGCCAAAATCGCTTGGTACCGAGCAATACCGAGTGTATTTAACTCGGTGCTAAATAAATAATATCTTTTATATTTTTATCTAAGCTTATAACGACCATTAATCGCCAATACCGAGTAGTACCAAGTGTTTATAACTGCCAATATCGCTCGGTACCGAGCAATACTAATCTGTACCGAGTAATACCGACCTCGATTCTAAGATTGTTTCTTCACGAAAGATTAAAATTTCAGCAGCTATAGGACTTTATCCGTAAACCCTAACCCTAAACATTTAAAAAGAAGAAGTTGAGGCATTGTTTATCAAAAAAGGAACTAACCCGAGGCATTGTTTCTCTGAAGTATATGAAACGCAAATGCGGGGAGCTTGTAACTTGGAAGAAGATGAATAGTTGCCGGAAAGAAAGCTTCGTATATGCAAGCAAATGATGACTGAAGTGAAAGATGGTGATCTTTATTTGAAAATTATACATAATTTTCGGGTCCGCCGGGAATTTTTCGGGTCTGCTGGTCGGGCCGTCAAATTCAAAATTCACACGTGCCATAAATCCAATATTCGCCGGGTCAGGTCCGCGTAAATGAGGCTGCTACGTGGCGCTTGATTAGGCTATGTCGAACGTAGAGCTGTGTCAGGTTACCTGAGGCAATAAAAATTCCTACAGACCAGACGACCTTCACGACTGCCAATAAGCCTCTCAGATGCTGTAATGACGGAATCATGATATATTTGGTAAATTTTTATGTATATATATATATATATACAGATATTTTTTTTATAAATTTTTTTAATTTATTTAATATTTGAATTTTAAATCACACAAACAATATTATTAAATTAATTTATTTAAAATAAAAATACTTTTCATAAATATGCTTTAATTTGATTAATTAAATGTAAAAGTTTAACTACTAGATATGTAAATACTTAAAGAATCTATTATATTTATATAATTCCCATTAAAATTTTTAAATTTTGAAAGGATTTATGGAAATCCATAATATAAAAAGAAAATGCCAATTTTTATATTTCATAAAATATTTATTTTAATTATTATATTCTTTCAATTTTTATTTAAATAAAAATTTCTCAAATTAATTTTGGACCAAAGTACCCTTAAAATATATTAAGCATGTATCTCTATTGAATTATATCTTGCTCAAAATAGCCACTCCATATTTATCTGCACATTTTATCTTTTCGATATGTGATATTTTTATTAGTTTGGTGTGATATTTCTTACTACAATGCGGTGGGAAAATGGTGACAATGATTAGAAAGTTTCTATGAAATAGTTGAGTTAGACTTTGAAAACTTATGGGTAAATATTTTTAATATTTGTAGGTGTTATGGGTATACAATTTAAATAATTCTTTTACAATTCTTATGATTTATATTGATTATAAGAAAGAAATTTTTTTATAAAAATTAAAGTCATTTTATCTAATTATGTTTGAAATAATATATATCAATGTTTGAAGTTAATCTTTCTTTGTTCAAACTTTTTTCCATCGATGAGTGAACCTCATTACTAATGATGCAGCATGCATTAATTTAAGTGTAAATGAAGATGATTGTAAAGATAAATATGGTGAAAATGATGATGGCTCAATGGTTGTTTTATTACTAAAGCAACTATTAGAGATGACCTCGATCACATTATGTATAGTAAATAAGTGAAGTATCCACGTACATTCTTCATGTAACTAGAGATGAAAATTATAATTTAATAATATAGAGTGAACATATGGTTACCGTTTATACTAGAAGAGTTGGTGTATGAAAGCACTTTTATGTCAATGGATGTTTATGTAATGAATTGATGTTTGAGTTTTTGCTCAATATAAGTAGAAGTTTGGCAACTTTCTTAGAGTAATGACGATTTGAAGAAGTTACATCAGCATGCGGCAATGAATAATTTTCAGTTCAAAGAACAAAATCAAGGAATGATATGGAAACATTCAATGGAACTTTAGATCTAGCTAGGAAGTTGGACATATAACTAACAATAATTAAAGTTGGACATATAACTGATTTAAAGCAAGAAATATAACTAATTTATAGTTGGACATATAATTAAGATTCAAAGCCAGGTCTAAAAATATACTTGCTTACTAGATTTTAGAGGAAAAAAACTATTAACAATCCCAACCTTGACTTATTGGACATATAACAAACAATAAATTTGTTGAATGGCACCCGCATTTAAAACTAAAGATGATAATATTAGATGTGAAAGAGATTATGAAATTAATTTATTATATAAGAAGGCATGGTGATATTATAAGCAAACAATTACTTATATAAGAGGATTGATAAGTGTAAATAATGCTATGTTTTATATATTAATTTAGAAGTGAAAATTTGTTGTTTTAGTTGTGTTTGTATAGGAAAATATATGAAATGGACAAATTTTCAAGTATGGTACAACACCGTGGCATCAAACATAATATCGCCGCGGTGCTATCATTAACACCGCCGAAGCGTCCAAATATGGACATGGCGGCGCCCAGTCTCTGTTTGACAGCTATTGGTTGAAAAAAGTAAGCTTTGCTTTCAAAAGAAACAAAACAATTAGATTTACATTTCTTTGGAAAAATTTTATTTTTGGAATTTCATTTTTGAAGTAAAATACGTCATCAAGAATGATATATCACATTGGGAGGCGAGAATAGCATTCCCTAATGGGTTCAAATAACAAACAATAAATTTCATCCTGATTATGATGGTCAAATTCAAGGAAGAACTACATATGACCCCGAAGGATCAAACTGACGTCCAATCTAGTATTTGGCTATAATAATCTGAATGAAGTATCATTAATTTTGTATTCAAAGGCATGTTAATAAATAATATATCTTTCCGGGGAAAGAGAAGATCACTTATTATCCATGGTTTGAATATAGCGATAATAATTGTCGTTGATTTTGATTTTTTTCAAAGAGAATTAATTGAATTTTAAAAATTGATCTGGGGTCTTTAAATCTCCTATGAGTGTAAGCTCTTATAGATTATTACATCATAAGAAACCTAAATTTCCTATGAAAATTCTTGATTAAAATAATGTTAGAATTTTTTTTAAAATTTTTTTAATGATTGATATCAAAGGAGTGAGATCGGAGTTTCAAATAGATTGAATAAAATTTTTAACAGTTACTTCTATGGACCAACGAATGAGAAGTAGGATGCACTTTGGAATTCTGAAAAGATTAAAAAATGCCCATCCTATCTTATGTGTTTGGCTTTAAATTTTAGTTTAAAGATAAATTTTGATTTAAGTTGTCAATTTGTTAGAATATTGGGACTATATTCATGAGGTTTTGGTCTTATGATTTTGAGTCTACCCTGGATCCTAAGTCTAATAATAGTTGTCCAAATCTAGCTAATACAATGCAAATTTGGACTTATCCCGACCAGGATTGAGGAGCGAACTAACAACTTAGGCGCTTCAAAAACATGTGTTTGGTCTTTTATGAAAGATTGTTGGGCTATTATTTATGTTTTGAGGAACTGGGGCCGAAATTTAGATAATATCCTAAGTGGCCCTCTTGACTTATATAGGGTGATTATATTTTGAAATGCAATTTAAAATTTTGACTATTTAATTTTTTTTTAATGTAATACATATTGATTGACCTTTGTATGAAAAAATGATATGAAACGATTTTAAAAATTGTTAAAAATAGTTTTTTTCCTAAAGATTACATAATATACCTTTAACAGAACTGCACACTAATAGCCAGGTGGTATTTCAAACACACAGGCAGGAGATGCATAATAAGGTATAAAAGATATAATATGATGAATGCAAACTCCTAGGTCATTCCTAGGCTTACTTATTAAAATCGATTAAGTTTCTATGTGAGCCTAATAATTTTTAATTAGTTTGAGTAGAAAAAGTTTTTTAACATACCTTAAGAGCCTCTGAGGGTTTCCAGGCTAAATAAAAAAAGTGGCATGCAAGAAAAATGATCGACTAGAAAAATAAATAATTTCTAAAGTACAATCAATGTAAACAAATTAATATCAATCAATCATTAAATAAATGTAGAGTCAATGTAACAAGTGCCATTTAATTTACAACCAGGATTGTAAAGCTAAAAGTGGTCGTGTACCAATAATAATAACCAGGATTCTAGTCCTAGAAATGACATAAGTGATTTTGAGAGTAGATGTTCTCTATGTCTTTGCTTCTTCATTTCTTTTCGTCTGCGAGCTCCTTGGATTTGTCTGATCCAATTTTCCAAATGAAAAGAACTTCTCCCCGAAGGGGTGTTTCTTTTCTCTTTGAATTTTCAAATCATCATAACTTGAATCTTCAAATGAAAGGGAACTCTCCACTGGAAGATGTTTCCCTTCTCTTTGGACTTCATGTTGGATGGTTAACATCTCACCTCAAAACTCAACATTCACAAGTCTTGACTCAATTAAATTACATTTACAGAATTAAAAGAAAACTCTAAAATAAACTACAAGATTATCATAAGCAATTATAATTAAAATCAACATCCCAAGTAGTTTTATCATTGAATTACTCAAATTAAAATGCAATAATTCTTGGCATTGCTCTTTAATTTCAAGGAGAAGACTTAGCATTTTAGCACCTGCAAAATATGAATCAGTTTAAATCTTTAAGTTTTGCCCCTTGATTTATCACCTTGCATGAGCATGACCAATTATAAAAAATTATATGAGCATCCAGATCATTCCTAATATAGGATTAATCTAACACTCATCACATCAATTCATATATTATATAAATAAATTGACACATCACAGAGTATCACATCTATCAAACCATTATAACCAGCCTACAATGAAAACCATGAAAAACCCGACACACAACAGCAGAAAAGCAAATATTGGCATAGCCCAAAGCTAAAATTGGTTGTTCTAGTAACCCTTCTAAAGTATGTGCATCAGACTGTACTGTGGCTTGGATATGTCCTATATTGAATAATTGGTTGATGTTGTATAGTGTTTCAATTTCTTGAAGGTCAAATGGGATTTTACTTTGAGTTTACGTACTAATATTTTGATATTGATTTTAAGATAGATTTTAAGACTTGAGTGATTACTATCTTTGTTTACATCAGAACCATGAAGTTTATTTTATCTTCCTTGGGGCTAAGTTAATAGCCTCATAGGCGTGGATTATTCAATAGTAACTAATATCGATTAATGGATCTAATTGGTTAAAACTTAAGAGTTGACAAATTTAAATTTAAATTTATTAACTACTATTTTAATGATTGAGTTGATGTTTTATGGAATTTTTCTTAATTATTGAATTTTAAAATTTTCTTGAATTATTTGACTTTTTAATTAAAGTTGAAATATGGAGTTTTGGTATTTTTCCTAAATATTAGACCCTAAGGTGAGTAATAAGACACAAAGTTTGTTGGATTTCGATTTTCTTAGATTAAGTTATGATTTTTTTAATTTTTGACTCAAATTTGAACTACAATTGACCAAAAAGTTGACCTTTTGACTTTAACTAATTTCTGAAGGTTTGCCATTTTTAATAAATACTTAATTATAAATGGAGTTTTTTCAATTTAGAATTTTCTTGAATTAATTATGAATTTATAAAGTTTGAGTATTTAATTGAATTATTAAATTGGTTAATTAAAAAGGATTTAATGGTTTTCCTCCAAACTCATTTTAAACTTCATAAAATCACTCCCAAAGGTCAGGGATGGCCCATAAGAGTGTCTTCACGTATTTGAAAATTATTTAGAATTTTAAGTTAATTTTAAAATTTTAATTTAATTAAAAATTAGTTTTCATTAAAAATTAAATTAAGCTTAAATTAAAAGTCTAGTCATGGGGCTTTTAATTTTCTTAAGTAGAGGGTTAAATTTCTAAGAATTAGATATATTATTTAAATTTTTTATTTGATTTGAATTAATTGTAATTTTTTAAGTTTTCAAGATTAATTAAGGTTTTGATTTTGAGTTAATTAAAATTTTAAGTTAATGGGTTTTAAAATTAGTGAAATCCTAGCCTAAGATAGATAATATCACTAGGTTTACATGTATTGAGTTTCACCCCTATTGGATGCGCATTTGAATTTTCTATAATTTTCCTAAATTACTAAGACTTGTCCTTAAATGATACTAAGTTATGTAGGATTGAAATTATTATCAATAACCCTTGAACATACACATGGATGTAGACAAGCCAAATTAGACATAGCATCCTAATGCATATGATGGGTTTTGGGTTTATAGAAAAATAAATATAAATTAGATACATGGATTATTACATGGACCTAAGGCTGAGAGCGTGCAAAACCATTGGGTTATGAGACTTAGGGACATCTTAGTTTAAGAATACTTACCTCATCGGAGCAATTCAACGATGGTTTCGACCATACATCTCCATTTTAAAGAAATAGATGCAACTGATCTCCTTAGCTTTAGCATCCAGTAAGCTTTATCAATATTTCACAAATAACGCAAAAAAAGAAAGATGTGTCAGAATTTAATATATTGTAATTTACAAACGTATATGCATATAACATTCATGATAATATTTGAGAATTATTATACACATATAAACACAAAGCATCACTTCAAATCATTCAATTCTAAACAAGTGTATAAAATTAAAGAGAATTGTTCATTTTCAACATCTCATTCATAAATGGTGAGGACACAAGCACATTGAATGCAATGTTGAAACTTTATATACGACCTCCCAGCATGATCATCAAACTTATTATTGAATATATACATAGACTTTCCAAATGAGTTCATGAGTATATATATATATATATATATATATAAACATGTAATCAATATACAAGGGAATTAATAACATTCTCTCACCATGTATTGTTTTAACATTTGTAGAATCAATAAGCAAGATTCTATTTAAAATGTTTTTTTATGCATTTGTAATTATATCAGTTATAATATATTCAATTACATGCTAATTGGAAGTCTTAGCATTAATACTCGTGTTTATTTTAAAAATTCAAAGGAAGGCCAACATATAAATATATATCAATGGATATTCCCAACTGATTTTCAAGCTAATTAGAAATACAAATGATTTTAATTCGAACAAATTTTAGCATGCATGAGCTTGAAATATCATGTTAGATCTATAACATATTTTAATGAGAAGATACTTACATGATTCGGAAATAGAAACCCTTTTTATCACGTGATATTACTATGAATATAATATAATAAATCTTATGTTGTTGCTCTTTAATGAATACGAGAGGACAAATATAGACCTTTACATAACAGTCCATGAGTGATATGAACATAAGATTAGGTGAATTTCTGATAAGAAACATATATATTGATTTCACAAAATGCTTGATTTTCTAGATGCATGAGAAGTACAAATTCACACAATATAAACTAGTTTAAGAATAAAACTGATGCAACAAACTTAAGTAAAATAGTCATATATTTTAGTAAAATACTTCTCTACTGTCTTTAACTTGATCTATGAAAGCAATCATGACTTCAAGTGGTGGTTCTATATTATATTCAATAGCAAAGTGGTTTTTAGAGATGAATAATCAGACTTGAGAGATGTAAACATGTTATTCCTAATGATCAAGTAATACAATGACAACGTTGTTGACCTCGTTTTTCGCTCGAGTGCCCTCGAGGGTTTTCGAGCGATTTAATTGGACCTCGTCGAGTTCAATTCGGGCTCGGACCGACTCGAATTTAATCGAATTGGGCTCGACTGTGTTCAGTTAGACTCGATCAGTTTGTTTTGATCGCGCCGTATTTGATTTGATTTAAATTGATTGTTATTTTGGACTCAATTTCGTTTGATTAAAATCGTTGAGCCGACTCGAGCCCGGTTTGACTCAAATTAAGTCAAATTCAGACCCGAGTCTAACTCGACATTAGCTGAATTTGGCTTGATTCAGCCTAATTTGATCCTATTAAATGCTATTTTGACTTTCTATTTGTTTTGAATTTGTCTCCCAAATTCGGTAATTGCATCGACGATGGCGATTACATGAAATTTTATTTTCAGCCAAAATCTCGACGTCTCAGGTGATCCTCTGTGGCTTGGGCAGGCGTCGAGCAGTGAGCAAAGCTGTTCGCGGTAATTTTGGAAGCTGGAGCATGACGACGAAAACTGGCGGGCTTCTCTTTCGGAGATGGGCGCGATTTACTCAGAACGAGAGCTCCGAGCTGAGGCATAATGAACGGCTCATTCTCTCTCTCAATCTCTCTCACGCTTGATCTCTCCCTCTCCCAGCTCCCTCGATTTCTCCCTCTCTCATGCCCAGCTCTCCCTGCTCTCAGTATCGGCTCTGTTCGGACCAAAGCAAGGAGGCCGAGACTCCTACCTCTCTCGCGTGAGCCAGGGGAGACTAAACCGAGCTCGTTGTCCCATCGGTAAGCAGCTCTGCCGAACCCGACGCCGGTGTCTCCCCGATCCTTCCATTCGCACGACCCCAGTTGACGCCAAGCTCCCCTCCTCCCGCTCCCAGCTTTTTGCACCCAAACCATACCCGACGTCTTGACTGAACCTGACGCCTGGACCGATCTCGACGCCGGAAGCTACCCGAAATCCCCTTCTCTTGGCAAGGTAAGTGTTTCTCCCTTCTTCTCTTTCCTTCTTCTTCTATTTCTTATCCCTTCTTCTTCTATTCATTCTCTTCCCCGCTTGCCCTCTTTCTCCTCCTTATCTAGATAGTATTTCTTCATCAAAATGAGGTTGAAATAGTTTGATTTCTGTAGAGATTAACTTGGCAAAGCCATTCCTTATCGTCTCTTGTTGTTTAGTTTCACTATATTCACTTGAGTATCAAGTGATGTTTTAGTTCTTTTTTGAAATATGAAAATGGTTGTTGCTAACCATAGATGACTTTGTGTGTTCAAAGATGAGCAATTAATATGTCAAACTTATTATATGATTCATGATATATCTTTTAGAAGTTGTAGGTGTGAGCTTTGAAGGCTTATAAGGGTATCATGTCATCTCTTCATCAATCCATGCATATGAGATATTTGATGAAATGCCTTTAAGAAAAAGATTTGGATATTTGGTTAATGAATCATGAAGCTTTGAGTCATGTTGTTCCCTTACATATTTATGCTTGTGAAATCCATCCCAATATCTCCTTATTGTAGTGTTTAAGGCCTTTCTTTTTAGATAGTAATATTAGTAGTGAGTTTTAATGAATTTCAAGTAACTTTTGTGATTGTTTGGAGAAATCTACATGTAATTCTCTCATGTTCCTAAAAATACTCATGTGTTGCAAGAAGAGAAAAGAGGTCTTGACCTCTTTCATTGTGAGATAAGTTTATGGATTATTTGAGAAGTTGTTCGTTGAACGTGCATCTAAACACAGTGATGTATCCTTGTATGAAATGTCTTTTGCAAGCATGTGGTTTGTTCTCAAAGATGAAGTTCTATTCCATGCATAGTAGATCAAGGTGCTTCATGGTGCATATTTGTGCTAGTACTCACATATAGCTTGATGTATTTAGTGAATGTTATTTAGCTAAACAATCACACTCTCTCACGATTCATGATTAGTTGATAGGATTTTAGGTGATTCGATGATTAAGTTGCTTCATGACTATTTCTCTCTTTCTATATTTTCCTACAAGTAAAGTGATTATTTGTTGCATATCATTGGTGCCATATTGAATGTTATTCTCCTTATTTGTCATGTCAATGTGTAGGAAAATCAAGGGTATGCCAAGTATCAAATATGCTAAATAATCTCTTGTAGCGTGTATGATCACTATAGGTTCCATATGTTTTTGTACTTGAGTTAAAGTGTTCAAATCATATTTTAGAAAAATATGGGTATGCAATATCACTTGTTTGGAAGGGTTGTCTTATTGGCATAAATAAGTTTCATATAGCATATGCTAGAAGACCTTGAGTTTCTTTTGGGTGAATTTTCATTGCTTCCTTGTGAAAATTGCTACAGTTTCTATAAATTTCTCCCACTGTTTTTGTAAGACATAAGTGCAGATTTTGTAGTTTTTATCGCTGTTTTTACACAAGAATCTCTATGGCATTTGGGTGGTTCTTTCATTGCTTCTTTGTGAGAATTGCTATAGATTTTATGGAACTTTTACTACTGTTTTTTGTAAGAAACAAGTGCAGATTTTGGAGGTTTATCGCTATTTTTCTACATAAAGATCTTTATGGCACTTGGGTAGGCCATTCATAGCTCTTATGTAAGAATCCCTACATCTTTTATATAGTTTTATGGCTGATTTTTCATGGAGGATTAGTGCAGATTTTATTATAAGGTTCTTGTGAAGATTGACATAGGTTGTCTCCTTTGGATATCGCTCTTGTTTTATGTTGCAAAATCATATGCTTAACATACAAATGCATGATTACACTTGCCGATAGGAAGTATTTATGCATTCTTTTATATTCTAATATCAAATATAAATGCAATTCTCTTTCAGACATTTTTGGCCATACAACATAAAGATGGAATTTTGTTGGAAATTAATGATGTGCCTTATGCTTCAAGTATGAGTTTCTCCACCGAATTGATGCAGTGGCATGTTATGTCATTGGGTTATTTTCTTTATAATATATAGATAAAAGAAAACTTGATGAAGAGTTTCATGCAGTTATTAGTTTGACATGTTTTCTTGAGATAAAGAATGGATAAATTTGCATCAAATTTTATATCTTACAGTTATATTTTGGTTGAGCTTCAACACTAAACAATTTGATTTGGTTGCATGTCACACAACTACAACTCTCAACATCACATAGGCTTGGTTTCAGTATGATAATTTTGGTGGAGACATAAAAAGTAATTTGATACATGCTTAGTTAGTGCATTTGTAGGTTCCAAACACATCTTTCCTGAATTTCATTAACTATGAATCAATTAGGATGAGTTTGAGAGCTCTTACAAGATTTATTATGTGCATTCATGATCCTTTAGATGAAAGTTTATGTGAAATGTAGGGTTTCATACGATTGTTTGAAAGGAAAGTGGCATTGTCTCTTTTATACACCTTTTTTTTATGAGATTTTAGGAAATGGGAAATGTTGGAAGATCAAATGGGTTGGGTTATTGTTGGGGAACGAAATGTGGAAAGCTTTCATTTGGTTCATGTGTTAAGAAAAAAGGGTTTATGAATCAATTTATATTGGAAAGTGTTATGATTTGCTTTGTACTAAAAATTGGGTTTCTTATAATTTGCTCCCATTGTTTCTTTGCTAGTATTTACATTTATTGAAAAGTTTTGTGAAGGTTTTGTGAGTCTTTTTTTTTTGTATCGAGAAATTTTGTGACGAGTTTTGCAAATTGTTTTATGATAAAATTTTTTGTAATGTGTTTTGTGAAGATTTCTTGATGGAGGGCTTCATAATGCCTATTCATTGAGGAATTTTCACAAATTACCCTACTCCAAATGAAAGAAGAGGCACTTGGTTGTTGGTCATTTTTGTAGAGTTTTGTGTCAAAACAAAAAAAAGAAAGAAAGAATTTTGATAGACGATTTAATTTCATGTGGCTTTTCATTCAAACCAAACAAAAAAATTTTATAAGTTGGATTTGGGTTTAAGATTTTCTTTTTATGAAGTGGATTTGTATTAGTAAGTTTCTCTAGATCTTTCTTTTTGGGATGAGGTAATCTATCCTATATAAGTTGTGTCTCTATTATTAATGTTTGCTTCTATAATATAAGGTTGGGAGAATGTGATAGATAGAAAGAGGTTTTGTTTTGGTTCTAGTTTTGGGAACTTAAGTTTCCCTTGTTGCTTTGAGTTTGGTAGGGAATGTTTTGTGTAGTTGAGTCGGGTCTATATATATCAATTGCTTTATTTGGATTGTGGGGACAGTAAAGGGCATTGTAAATGCCTTCCTCCCTATTCGTATCATATCGAATTAAGGAGGAGGCTATTTTAGAGACACACTTGGCTCCAAAGAAGTTTGTCCAAAATAACAATTCCTACATCCCTTTTATGTACAATTTTCATTCTATTTCTTGTTTTATCGCATTTAGTCGTCCTCCGCTTTGTCCTTTAGCTTTTCTGTTGTTTCTTTTATGTTTTGATATTGAACACTTATAAAATGCGGAGAATTTAAAACACAGATGGCTCAACCGGTACAAAAGAGGTATGTTCTTTATTTTATTGCATTTTCATTTTCTTTTTTTGTCATTATTTATATAGAACCTGCTCTGATCCACCCTTTTTTTGTATCTTACGAGGCACCTTTTGGAAAGCAAATGACAAGAAGCATTGGAGCATCTGGAGAAGGAGCTAGGACAACCGGATCCAAGCATCAGTCGCCCCTATTCATTCTGGTAGGGGTGCGACAGGTTACGGGAGGAACCACCGGGTCATAGCCTTCGGTGCTGTAAGTTTTCTTAAAAACTTAGAAAACCTTTAGGGGCATAGATATTTGCACGCTTCCCACCCTTTAGGGCCTTGTAGAAACTTCATTTATAATTAGGATTGCTTGTCTTTTATTAGGTCCATAAACCTTTTGACATACGCATAGAAGTCTTAAGGGTTAGAAAAACAACATTGCTTTTAGTCCTACAACTTTAGTGACATTTAAGGACAAAAATTAAGGATCGATTCTTGGAAAATATAGACTTAGGGTGTATGCTCCCTATAGGATAGAAATATTAAAACAAAACCTTAGTGACACGCTTTCCTAGATTTGGGTTCCTTTTCCTTAATCCACTAATAATCAACCAATGAAATTAATTGTAATTCAATGCTTAACAAATACACTAAGACACTTAATTTGTACTCAAACTATAACTAATATTTTATAATCCCTAAAATACGAAAATCTAAATCTAATTTAATCAACTTAATGATAAACCTTTAACCAATTTAAAGTATAAAAATATGTAGATTTAATTAGGAGATCAAATCTAATATTAAAATTCAGTAGGATAAAAAAACTTCTAAATATAAAACCTTAGAATAATCTTTAAAATTAATGAACAAATCTCCTTTTAATAAAACACCTAATATAT
>NW_021319578.1:31238-44294 GCF_001605985.2 Dendrobium catenatum
GGTGGTGGTGGGGGGGGGGGGGGGGGGGGGGGGATCACCTTCGGATCCTTTACCGACTCGGTGTACGTCACTCTGGACGAGCCGACCCCTTCTGAGGCTGCTGCTTTCTCTCCCCCTCAAAGGAGAGGATGCACAGCTATGCGGCTCCGGCCCCTCAGCACCGGTAGTCAGCAGTTCCTTTACCCACTATCCCAATAGAGGCTGCTCATGCTCAAGCCTCCCCTTCTCCTTCCTCTTTAAGGAAGAGGGTTGCTCAGGCCGAGCTTCCTCCACCCTCTACCCGTCGGGCTTCTATTTTCACCCGGCTGTCTCACCCTGAGGCTGCCAAGGAGACCCCGACACTCCCTTTAGTAGTCTTTGTTCCCCCTATCCAGCTAGTTAGTTCGAACATAGCTACTTCCTCCACCTCAGACCTTGGGAGAAGGGCTAGGAGGAATAGGAATAGAAGATTGCGCTTAGCGGCATCCAATGCAGCAGTTCAGTGGATGGAAGATTCTGTGGCTCAATAGGAGCCAGTTCAGCAGAGGACGATTCCCTTACATCGGGAGCCACGTAGATATGTAGTTACCCAAGTTTCTGATGTTGTAGTCACCCCTGAGATCGATGCAGTCCAGGGAGGATGCTTCTCAGTGCTAGTACATAGTGGTGACGAGGAGGACGCTGTTCGCATTGCGACAATTCCTCTTATCCCCACTACTCTTCCTCACGCTCGAGTCCCCAAGGATACTGTTGTTAGGAACCTCACTCAGAGGATCCGAGGCATTATCCATTCAGTGTGTAGTATAGGTCATGTTAGCGAGGAGAGGTTACTCCACCAGATCTCTCAGGTGCATGCCCAGTTGCAGCGACAGTCGATTAGGCAGAGTTACCGATGGAAGAGAGGACAGCCACCACGACAGCAGACCAGAGTAGTTCCTATCGTTAGACCCCAGACAGGTGTTCCTATTGCTGGACGACACCCCCACTGTCACGGACGTCGCCCGAGCCTATTCGGCCTCAGCTTGGTTCAGTCTTTGTTACCCCCTCCGCTCAGTTAGACGTTCCTATCGGGTCCCATCGTAGTAGATGGGTTTGGAGACGGCGACAGGTAGAGCAACCTGTCGAGTTGGAGCAGACAGTCAGGACAATCCATCGAGTTGATACAGCCCCTTCAGGATCAGTACCAGTTCAGATGAGTCAAGATTCATTAGATGTTGAGGATAGTGCCACGGCTCAAGGGGAGCCAGCTTCCGTTTCTAGTCCCCATAGGATTTATTCTCCTTTGGGTATGTACATCGATGCCCTTTGTCAGACCCTCGCCGATGAGGATTTGCTCAGAGAGGAGTTAGATGAAGATATCCCCGTTCATTCGTGTTTATGTTGTCACGAGATGAGGTACGTCAGAAAATCAACGGGACCAGTACGATGATTTATAGGAGCAAGGGGAGGCCGATTTACCTTCCACCTCAGCACAGGGTGGACCTCCCCGTTCAGTAGACACGAATGCCATAATTTTATAGTTGCAGACCCAGATGGCCGAGATGGCTAGAGCCATGGCGGCGATGACTGCCCAGTTGATGGAGTTGGGGCCTACACCCCATGTCATGGATGTAGGTACTCCTACTACATCCAGAGACGAGCCAGCGACACCACATTTAGTAGTGCTAGAGTATGTTAGAGTTGATAGAGTTCAGAGGGAAGTCCCGATGTCAAGAGTCAATCAGTCCAGTTGTCACTAGTTCAGATTCAGGACATGATTGCACATAGGGTTGACCAGGCTATCTCTTCTAGAAAGTCTGGAGATTCTGTTAGTAAAGGTCGTCCCTACCCAGTAGAGTATGAGTGGAAGTCTTACCCCGCCAGTTTTGTTCCTCCTCATTTCTGAGTGTTTGATGGGTTTGGGAGCCCAAGACAACATGTAGCTCAGTATCGGGCCATATATTGTAACATTGGAGAAAATGATGCATTGATGTTGAGATTATTTGTTAGTAGCTTAGGGGGAGTCACATTTGAGCGGTATGCCGATCTCCCTAATGATTCAGTTCGTACTTTTGCTGAGATGGAGCAGTTGTTTGTTCAGAGGTTCATTAGTACGAAGCATAGAGTGACTGTTGGTGAGTTGGTAGTGACCAGGCAGCGCCCTCATGAGTCTCTACCTAACTATATAGTTAGGTGAAGAAACCTTAGTCTTCAGTGTGAACCTCAATTGCAAGAACAACATGCAATTGAGATTCTGTTGAAGAATATAGATGGTCCCATCGCTCCGTACCTGAAGGGTTTTAGCATTCGAATCTTTCAAAAGTTGTTAATCAAAGTCACTAGCTTACAAGAAATCATACCTAGTGCAATCCCTCCTAAGGTTGAGAGTCAACCCACACGTAGACCTCAGCGTTTGGAGTTTTCTGGGGCACCACTTCCTAGGAAGGGGGAAGTGCATAGTACTTCTGATGCTCATGATAAGGGCAAGAGGCCCGTGGTTACTTCGGTACCACAGTGTCCACCACCACCACGACCACAGTTTCAACCTCGATCTCAGTTGCCACCACCAACATAGCCGTCAGGGCAGTTTCAATCTTAGCCACAGACTCAACAACAATTTAGGCGCCCTCACAGGACTCCAGAGACTCAGTAGTCTATACAGGAGAAGCTTAGCAAGGAATATCCCTTCAAAAGGGAAAGTGTGCATAAGATCTTTAAATTCCTTGTTAAGAAAAATATTATGGTATTCCTGGTTAACAATAAAGCAAATGAAGAAGGGAAGATATAGCATACTTTGTATTATCCATTTCATAGGAACATTGGTCATGTCCTTGAAGATTGCTTTGTGTTCAAGGATAGAGTGGAGAGCCTTATGGCTAGAGGTGAGATTCACTTACAGGACAGTGACTTAGTGAATCCTCAAGGCATAGTTACTCAGGTTGTTCAGATGATTACCAGCTCTAACCAGTGTGACAGTCAGTGTGGTGGTCAGAGCAGTGATAGTAGACCACCTCTTAGTTCTAAGGGGGAGTGACAGCTCTCACTCTCTCGCAAGACAAGGGGTATGATTAGACGGGCAGTTAAGAGTTCAGAGACAGTTGAGAGGAGGCCCCTATAGGCCAAGTCGACAGTTGCCAGCCTAGTTACTTTGCCAGTTTGTTTTTCTTCTTCTGTTGTAGTGCCTTATGAGTACACTTCTTCTACTTCTCCTTATATTAGAAAGATGTATGAAAGAGAGAAATTTGTTGTAACTTCTGAGGGGAAGACGGGATCTCTTCCAGCACTTACGCTGAAGGATTTCGTTCTCCCTTCAACTGATGATGAATTAATGAAAGATAATGATTCTGGCTACTGTAGGTCTCTTGCTCCTTCTAGTTCTATTTTTTCTAGCACTCGTTCTTCTCAGGTTTTATTTATTTTTGAAAATAATGATGATAGTTCTTTTGGAGAAGGGTTTGAGTGCGAGGAAGAGCCTGTGTTTGCTATTCCTGAGGGAGGTTGTTACATGAATTTCGAAGATGAATCCGAGAACACTCCTCAATCACCTTTTGTTGAACCAACACAAGCCATATCACTTGAACCAAATGAGTCCTCTGTTGAGTTTGACTCAGTATGAGAGATACAGTTGCATTCAGATAAGGTCCTTCCACCTAAGATGGTTAAGAATAATAAAAAAAAAAGATAGAAATATCATTACCCAACAGGATGATCATATCCCTTCTCCTCAAGCATAGGCTAAGGATAAGGGAAAAAGCCCACAGTTGGATGTTAATTATAATGTGTTGGCTCATTTGAGAAAGATCCCTTCTCTTCTTAGTGTGTATGATGCACTTATGATGTCTTCCGACTTAAGAGAGACTTTGGTGAAAGCTTTGCTTGAACCAGAGTCTTATAAAGCCTTCTTTGCCACTGAGTCAGTTAAGGATGCATGCTACCTGAGAGAGATGCCATGCATTACCTTTTCAGACTAGGATCTTCTCTTAGGGAATTCTGATCACAACTATCCCTTGTACGTCACCGCTGAAGTAAATGGTTATGAGTTGAACAGGGTCCTCATTTACCAAGGAGCTTCAGTTAATATCCTTAATCATGCCGCCCTACAGAGTCTCTCCCTTGGTCACTTAAAGGTCAATTCAGATAATATTATGCTGAAGGGCTTTAATGATCAAGGTCAGCGTGCTCTAGGTTCCATTACTTTGCCTTTGTGTTTTGGGGATCTTTTAACTGAGGCAAAGTTTCATGTTATTTAGGCAGATACCTCATACAAGGCCATCTTAGAAAGGCCTTGGATTCATGAATATAGAATGATGCCCTCTACACTGCACCAGCGCATGAAGTATATAAGGAATGATGTAGAGTTTTCCATTCCTAGAGATACTCTACCCTTTACCGTGCATGAGGTCTCTATCTACGATGATGCCGAGCACTACATGCCTCGAAAAGCTCGTAGACCTCCCATTGCCCAGTCACCAGTGATACCCGCTAGTGCTGTACAGGGTCCTATGCAGTCATTTGCACAGGGTCCTATACAATCACTAGCACAGGGTCCATCACAGGTTAGGATTGGGGCAGATGTTCCCACTGTGGACTTTGATGGATCTTTATAGTTTGTAATCAGGCACAATGCTCCTCCTAGTAGAGGTAGGGGATGGCGTGGTAGAGGTCGAGGTAGAGAGTCAGTTCGCCCTCCCAGGAACTTTGATACTCGAATTCCTCCTCCCCCGCAGCTTTACACTTCCCATTTGACTGTTGAGTCCGACTCTGATGATGAGATGATCGATGTTCCTCGTCAGTCAGCTCCCTTACCTGCTTTTAACATTGATCATAATTTATATCCTACATTCCATAGGAATATGATATCGCAAGGTGGTCTAATTATTGATAGTGATTTAGACGACGATGTAAATGTCATACGTCGGACTACTAGTCAATAATTCCTTTCTCGTCAGATGTATGGGATGAGAATTGAAGAATCCACTCCTCAACCTTCACCTTCACCTTCCACCAGTGTTCGTGGTGCACTACCCTTTGATAGGCGCACTGTACAAGAGTTGCACACTCTCTATGTGCCACCCCAATCTGCTTGGCATGCATCGTTGTTTCATAGTGTAGGTGTCCCACAAAGTACTGATATACAGGGTCCTGTGGAATCCACTGTGGACGATGAGATCATGCCAGTTCACCGGTACTTTTCCCCTACCATGGATAATTTTGTTGAGCGAGGCCTTGTCCCCTTCGACTTGGTCAGGTAGACAGGCTCAACTGTAGGCCCGTATTTGGCGAACTGATTTTCATCGAACTGGGCAAGGTGTGGGTTATTCTCAAGAGAATCAGTCCCCTTCCTCCAATATTCGCGTTGTCTCTCATTCCTATCCGGTTGTTTCCATCTCCGATGATGAAGACCCGGAGGAGAATGAGGACAAGGTCTTTGAAACTCCATGTGAATTCGAAGATGGCGCTAGTTCTGCCATGGATGAATTATGTGAGATCAATTTGGGTACTGAATCGGATCCTCGACCTATTTTTCATAGCGCTTTTTTATCAGAGTCAGAGGCTCAAGAGTATGTTTCACTCATTTCTGAGTTTAGAGATTGCTTTGCCTAGAGCTATACAGAGATGCTCGATTTAGATCCAGAAGTAGCAGTCCATAAGTTAGCTATTAGTCCTGATGCAGTCCCTGTTAAACAGTCACCTCGTCGGATGAGGTTAGAGATTGAACAATAGGTGATCGCCGAGACTAAGAAGCTTATAGAAACTTGTTTCATTCGTGAAGAGAAGTATCCCACTTGGCTTGCCAATATTATTCTAGTATGGAATAAGAGTGGTCAGATCCGTGTCTGTATAGACTTCCGTGATTTGAACAAGGTATGTCCTAAGGATCATTTTCCTCTTCCTATACCTGAACTTATGGTTGATATTGCTTCGTCCCATATCATTTTCTCCTTCATGGATGGTTCATCTGGTTATAATCAGATTAAGATGGCCCTTGAAGATGAGAAATTCACTGTCTTTCGCACCCCTATCGGTGTGTTTTTTTAAAAGGTGATGCCCTTTGGCCTCAAGAATGCCGGGGCCACCTATCAGCGTGCCATGACTATCATTTTTGATGAGTTGATTCATGAGCAGGTTGAGTGTTATGTGGATGATTTAGTAGTCAAAAACAAGGTCCGTAGTGATCACCTCTTAGACCTACGAATCGTTTTTGAGCGCTTAAGAAAGCATGATTTGAAGATGAATCCCCTAAAGTGTGCATTTGGTATCACTGCGAGGAAGTTCCTTGGTTCATTGTTCGCTATCGTGGCATTGAGATTCGATCCCTCCATGATTAAGGCCATAGTTAACTTGAAACACCCTAAGAGTCTTACCCAATTGAGGTCTTTTCAAGGTAAGATTGCTTTCTTGCGGAGATTTATCTCCAATCTTGCCAGTAGATGTCATCCATTTTCTGCTTTAGCGAAGAAGGATGCCCGCTTCCAGTGGGATAGGAACTGTTAGGAGGCCTTTGAGAGTATAAAGCGCTACCTGATGAGTCCCCTTGTGTTAGCTGCACCAATCCCTAGTAGACCGTTAATTCTTTACACTACGACCTTGGATGAGTCACTTGGTGCACTTTTAGCTCAAGAAAATGAGAAAGGCAAAGAGAATGCCTTTTACTATCTTAGCAGATGTTTGATTCCTGCAGAGCTAAAATACCCGGCATTAGAAAAGCAATGTTTGGCTATGATCTTTGCTGTGCAGAAGCTTAGACACTACATGCTCTCACATAAGATCAATTTGATTTCTCGAGTCAACCCTTTGCAGTACCTGATGACCCGTCCGACTTTGTCAGGTCGTCTAACACATTGGTCTATGATTTTACTACAGTTTGACATTACCTTTGTCCCTCAGTGGGCCGTCAAAGGACAGGCTCTAGCTGACTTTCTTGCTTCTCACTTGATCCCTGCAGATTCCCCACTTAATGACGATTTGCCTGATGAACTAGTCATGAGTGTGGAAGAGCAGGAGTCCCCTACTTGAGAGTTTTACTTTAATGAATCTTTTTCCATCAAATCATTACGTCCTTATGAAACTCCTGTGGTTAGGGTAGGTTTGGAGCTTATTTTTGTGTCTCTTAAAGGCCATACCCTTCGCTACTCTTACAGTCTTTCAGAGCCTCATACTAATAATGAAGATGAGTACGAAGCCCTGATTTTAGGACTTGAGTTGGCTGTTCAGATGAATATTTTGTGGGTGAAAATCTTTGGAGATTCCCAACTAATAATTAATCAAGTGGCTGGAATTTTCAAAGTTCTTAAACCTGAGCTCTTGCCTTATCACAATAAGGCAATGGATCTCTTATGTTTGATCCATGAAGTAACTTTAGTTAGAATCCCTCGATCTGAGAATGGTAGAACGGATGCACTAGCTAAACTTGCTAAGGAGTTGTCTGACCCGACTGGAAATTCGGTGTCGATTGTTGTCCAGTATCGGCAAGGCAAGTGCCCCGCGGACTTATCTTCTCCCGATCAGACCCTCGTAGTATTTTCTATTGAGGAAGAGTCAGATAGGAGAGTGCCTTTTATTGAATACCTGAAGCGTGGTAGACTTCCAGATGAGCGCTCGCTTGCCACTCAGATTAGAAAGAGAGCTTTGTCGTTTTCACATGTGAATGAAACCCTGTACCGACGCTCTTTTGATCAGATGTGGTTTCGTTGCCTCAACAACGAGGAGGCTCGTAGGGTCATGGGCAAGGTACATGAGGGACTTTGTGGTGCTCATCAGTTCAGACCTAAGATGAAGGTCAGAATTAAACTCATTGGTTATTATTGGCCGACTATGATTCGTGATTACATGGAGCACGCTAGAAAATGTCACCAATACCAGATCCATAATATAGTTATTCACTAACCTCCTAATCCATTGCATCCCACTGTATCTTTTTGGCCTTTTGAGAGTTGGGGCACGGATGTAGTGGGTCCTATCGACCCTTCTTCATCTAAGGGTCATAGGTTTATTCTGGCTGCTACTGATTACTTCTCTAAGTGGGCAGAAGCTATCCCGCTTGAGAAAGTCAAATCAGAAGATGTGATGCACTTCTTTTGCGATCAAGTTGTCTACCATTTTGGTGTTCCGCGGTGTATAATTTCAGATAACGGCCTGTTTTTTAGAAGCACCAAAATCGCTAGATTTACCCGCCATCATAACATAAATTGGCGTTATTCCTCGATTTATTATCCTAGGGCTAATGGTTTGGCGGAAGCATTCAATAAGACCTTAGTCTAATTGATAAGAAAAATACTTATGGCAAATAAAAGAGAATGACATGACAAATTTCCTGAAGCATTATGGGCATATAAGACTACATATCGTACTCCTACTCAGTCTACACCATATGCTTTAGCTTTTGGGGTTGAAGCTGTCCTCCCACTCGAGGTCGAGCTCCCTTTGTTGCGTGTAGCAGTTAGTCACAATCTTTCTCATGAAGATAATGACCAATTATGGTTGGAAGAACTTGATGGTTTAAAAGAGCTTTGTTTGCAAGCTTATTAGATCCTTAAGTTGTATCAGGCCCGTATGGCCTAGGCACATGTTCGCCTTGTCCGACCCCATGATTTTCATGTCGGGGAATTAGTCATTATTTTACGTAGGCCTATCATCTCGCGTCGTCGTCGAGATGGTAAGTTTGAGCCTATTTGATAAGGCCCATTTGTTATAGAGCAAGTGTATGAAGGTGGATCTTACCTGCTAGTTGATGCGAATGGTGTTCATCCCATGCCTGTCATTAATGGGCAGTACTTGAGAAAGTACTACACTTGAATTTGCACATCGCAAGGGGCATCCCCCGCCACTTGTAAATATCTCTCTGTATAGATATAACCCTAAAGGATTTCTTGTACTTTTCGGCAGTCCGTGACCACGATAATTTGTCCTCTACCACGTGAGTTTAGTCATGAAAAGTATGAGAAAATCCTTAAGGGTTGTGTGTAAATAAGCCGAATGTAGTGATGTTGACCTGTATAAGTAGAATGTAGTGATGTTGACCCATTGTCATTATACTAATTTTTCTATAAATTTTGTTCTGATATCTGTGCTCCCCAGTTCATTCATATGAGTTGAATGTGGTCTGGGTTACCAAAGCCATTGTTTAGTTCCTTCACAGATCCTGTATATAACCTTTTTCCCTTCCAGTTTTATTCATGTGACAAGTATGGCCTGGGATATCAAAGCCAACAATTTTCGCCTTTTTATGTTCCAATATACTTGATTTATAACTGTGAATATAATATGAAAATAAATAAAAGAAAAATGATAAAAAAAAGAGGGAGGCTTTTAGTTGGGAAGAATCGGTTGCCCTTATCACAGGTGGAACCCGGTTTTATACTTCAAAAGCCTAAAGTCCCTCAAAATTCTCTTCTTTTTCTCTCCTTAAAGCATTTTGATGATCGCTTAGGGGATGACTGTGTCAATTTCTTTTATTATGGTCACTTGTAATGGGATGTTGTTCTCCTTTACCAATGATGTGGTACATCTTGCTCTAGATGTTAACATCACCTCTTAGTGGATTTCGGCCTTCTAGTAGAAAGTCAATCCCCTACCTCCTTTAGCAACATAATTTCCCATCGAGAATTTACTCTTAGCTACAAGGGTGGTCTTTTTGTATGTGTAGATGTTGCTTGTACTTCTCAAAGGGTCCCATCAGTTAGCATGGGTGTTACCACTGTGATCCCTTTAGTAATCATTAATGTTTGATATGATGGTTGTTTTTTTTTTAAGTGGCAAGTGTATCCCCTCGCCACTTCACTTGATCTTTTGATATGATATTACTCTTTCTACTCGGTCGTTTATATGTTCCTCTATTTAGAGAGATATATATCGATCATTTATTTCATTTTGTACATGATTTCAAATTATCTAAGGAAACTCTACTTGTATTTGGATTACTCATGGCCACGACGATTTGTCCTCTACCATGTGGTAACTAAAATATGAGCTTGGGATTTCTTAGATGATAGATTACTTACTTCTTTGTCTTTCTCACAGCACCACGCACATGAGCATTGGGTGGTTGTTGAGCTCTTTCCTCTTCTTATCACCTCGGTATATGTGCCGGGTGATTGTTGAGTGTTCTTTTGTATTTTATCCCGCTGTTGCGAATATGGTCAGACAGACATTAGACTTTGGGAAGCTCTTTACTCGCCGTTTCGAATATGGTCAGATAAATGTTGAATTCCCTTTTTCTGGTTAAGAGAGCCCGACAGAGTCCCTAGGAGGCATTCCTCACCACCCTTTCCTCTTCTTATTGCTGCGGCACATGCTCCCGATGATATTAGAGTGTTCCTTCCTCTTCTTATCACCGCGGTATATGCGCCTGACAATATTTGAGTGTTCTTTCCTCTTCTTATCACTTTGGCATATGCACCAGTGATAGTAGAGTGTACCTTTCCTCTTCTTATCGCAGTGGCATATGCGCCCGATGATATTAGAGTGTTCTTTTCCTCTTCTTATCGCCGTGGCATATGCGCCCGGTGATATTAGAGTGTTCTTTTCCTCTTTTATCACCGTTGAAAGTTTGTTAGGGATGTTAAGCCCTATGAACCGGCCCAAGGCTAACCAAGAGGGGGGGGGGGTGAATTGGTATTTTAAAAAATTCTTTAAAACCAAGAACAAATATCACAAACCAAAATCACCACAGAAAACAAGTGCGGAAAATTAAAGTGCGGAAGCAGTAAAAAGAACATAAGCGTTTATAGTTGTTCGGTCAACTTGACGTACGTCCACTCCCCGGAGGTGCCCTCCGAGTATTGCACTACCAACGTGACTCTCCTTTAGCCCCCATAGCTAGGCGGATAAGCCCTTACAAAACACCTCCTTTTTGCCACCCCCGGCAAGGAAGAGAACCCCACTCCTTTTACTTCCTCCTGAAGCAGGCAGAGAACCTCGATCGATCGCTGAAGCTTACCTCTCCCAATCCTTCAAAGGACAAGCGACTCTAGGGAAAAAGAAGTGGAACAATACTTGGAGCAACCCTTGTGAACTGCCTCACAAGCTCCCCCTCACAAGATCATCTCTCTCTCTTTCTCCTATAGGTTTTCTCAGGTCAAGATAGCAGCCAAGGATGTTAAAAAATGTTGAACAATATGTCTTAAATAGAAGAGCTTCAAAAAAGCTCAATAAATGCAAGTTGCCGACTTTACCGTCTAAGACGATAATAGTATCATCCTATACGATTAGTTCAAAACACAGATAATCGGCCAGAACACCACTGTGAAAATGAACTGGATGATTTAAAATTTGCTCGATCGTCCCGGACGATCTCACGATCGTCCCGTACGATCAGTTCAAATCAGAGGAAAATCGTGCAGTGCATCGCTCTGAATTCGAGCTGTCCGATCATGATCGGCCAGAACATCACCCTGAATTTGTGCTGGCCGATATTTATTGTCTAGGAGTAACTAAGGGTTTTTGAATATATCATCCTGGCTGATCCCACGATCGTCCAGGACGATGTGATCGTATTAATTCATTCTTAATGCCTCCTTGATTGCCGGATCAATTTAGGCATAATTATGCAATATCGTCCAGGCCGATCTCACGATCGTCCTGGCCGATTTTCAAAAATACAGAATACTTAAATTGATCATGGAGGCTATTTCTTTTTGTTTTGAGTATATCGTCCTGTTCCATACATGTATCGTACAGGACGATAAGCTAATTACGGCTGCCTTAACTAGGAAATCCTGATTAGAGTTTCTGTTTTAAACTCGATCGTCCAGGACAATATTAATATCGTTCGGGACGATGTGAGTAAAAATAGAAATTTTAAGTCACTCAAGTGTGTGTGTGTAGGGTTACTTAGCATCAGTCACTTCAAAGATTATAATTGACTCAAGAAAGGGAAAAAAAGAAAATTATCGACTGACTCAACCCTAATATACCCAATCTTGAGCTGGTTCTGATTTCCGTCCGATTTTTTATTCCTGAAATGTCAGTAGTAACAGGCAGTCGAAGATAAGCAAGAGTGTTTGCTAATCATCAAAACATAATCCATGAAATCGAATTTGTAACAATCTCCTCCTTTTTGATGATGGCAAACACTTTGATAATTATTTCAAAAATAGTAGTGTAAAACATGGAATCGAAAGTGCAAGCATTCAAAGGATTCCTCTCCCCCTTTTGACATCTCAAAAAGGAGGAAACTAAGAAACAAATTAAACAATTTTTTTTTAAACAAGGCATGAACATGATGTAGTATTCCATGTGGTTGATTTTAAAAAATTTGTAAGCTAATGAATCAACATCAGAAAAATCCATAAAACAGTATAATATCCGATCATGGTTACCCTTAGCTCAGACTTTTTTTAGGGTAGAATTGTCTTTAGAAATCAATGATCTAATTCAAAAATTCAATTGGATATGAGAAAAAAAGACCCATTCTTCACTTGGTTTTAGAAGAAAAATATTATAGAATAATGTACCAAAGTAAATTTGTCACAATTACAAAACACTCGAAATCAAGCGTTTGATACATGAGATCTTCTAAGTTTTAAAAGATTTTAAAGGAGAAGAGAGCTTGCTTTTAGTGGGCTCATTTTATGCCTCTTATCAATTGATTGGTGCTTTGCGCAACTTTTGCTTTTTGATATAATTTTTTTAATTTGGCGTTATTGCGCATCTTTTGTTGGCATCATTGGCCAATTTTTTTTTATTTTTGCAAGCTCCATTCTCTTTTACAATCTCTTAAAAGGATTCTTAGTTGTGAGTATATCTTCTAGATATTAGAGAATAGGAGCTCTCTCTCTAACATAGAGAAGAACTATCCACAAAATAGAATCAATAACTAATGACTAGAGTAACGAGGAATCTTGATGTGACTAAAAGAATTTAATCATTATAAATACAAGATAGATTTGCTTTAGCAATGTTAGAAAAGATCTTAATTTCATACACAATTGTTAAATTGAAATAGATTTTTGATTAGAAAAGACAACTGTGCCACTAAAATAGGTTAGAGAAAGAGACACAATCAACGGTATATTTTTACCATCTAATAGATTAAGAGATGTAACACATTGACTACAAATTTTCAAAAGCAAGGACAAGGCATACGATATCATTTCA
>NW_021319578.1:47783-58286 GCF_001605985.2 Dendrobium catenatum
TAGAATGATCTTTGAGAATAACTTCATGCTCTTTTTGTAAATTCAAAAATTCTAATTTCAAGCTAGCATGTGTTTTCTTTAGTTTCCTATATGATGCATGAATTTTTTCAAAAACTTCAAGGAGTTGGTCGTAGGAAAGTTCACATACCTCTTCTTGATCAAGATGATCGTCTGCCATTAAGCACAAGTTTGTTGTCTCATCTTATGGTTCTGTCTCTGTTGAATCTGATGCAGAATTCGCCTAAAACGCCTTTTAAAGTCTCTTTTTGTCTTTTTTAAACTTGGATTTCTCCTCACTCTGTTCCTTGCTTGTGTGCGTTTTAAGTGTATGGCAATCAGCTTTCACGTGCCCAGGCTTCCTGCATTCATAACAAACCATATCAGAGGATCCTTTAGAATATTTGTTATCCTTATCTTTTTTCTAATTTTGATGATGCTTTTGCTTCTTCCTTAGAAAGCTTTTGAATTGCCTGTGATTAAGACAATGTCATTACTCTCAGACCCGAAAGAATTAGAGTCAGATTTGTGTGCCTTCAGTGCCACAGTTTTCTCCTTCCTTTTCTCACCTGCATCAAGATTTCTTTGATTCACCCCTTGCTCATAAGCAATGAGTCAGCCAAGTAAAATCGAGTATGTGTTTAAATCCTTAGATTCAGTGATTGCAGTGATTTTAGCATAAAAAGACGAAGGCAAGCATCTCAAAATCTTGTTTATTTTTTCATAATTTGAAAGTTCTCTTCCTAAGGCATGCAAAGAAGTAACAATTTGAGTAAACCTTGTATACATATCATAAATTGATTCAAAAGATTTCATACAAAAAAATTCGTAGTCATGCAAGAGAATATTCAAACGAAATTGTTTCACTTCATTGGTTCCTTCATAAGTAATGCACAACCTATCCCAAATCTCTTTTCTAGTAGAGCAAGTAGAAACACACATGTAATCATCATATTTTAAAGCACAGAAAATATAATTCAAACACTTTGCATTAAGCTGAGCTAAATCTCTTTCGTCAAAAGTCTATTAAGTAAAAGGCACTTCAGTTTTAATTCCATTAAGTTCACGAGAAGGTGGAGAATATCCTTTTTTAATAAGTATACACATGCGATAATCAAGTGATTGTAAAAAAGTAGACATGCGAGTTTTCCAAAAATCAAAAGGTAGGTTGTCAAACAAAGGAGGTCGTGTAATAGAATATCCTTCATTTGTATTACGATCCCCAAAGTTAGCCATGGATCAAAATTCAAAAAGTTTTCAAACTCAGTTTTTATGAATCCTTCTCTGATACAACTTGAAAGTTCGTTAGAGATGTTAAGCCCTATGAACCGGCCCAAGGCTAACCAAGAGGGGAGGGGGGGGTGAATTGGTATTTTAAAAAATTCTTTAAAACCAAGAACAAATATCACAAACCAAAATCACCACAGAAAACAAGTATAGAAAGTTGAAGTGCAGAAGCAGTAAAAAGAATACAAGGGTTCATAGTGGTTCTGTCAACTTGACCTACATCCACTCCCCGGAGGCGCCCTCCAAGTATTGCACTACCAACGTGACTCTCCTTTAGCCCCCACAGCTAGGCGGAGAAGCCCTTACAAAACACCTCCTTTTTTCCACCCCCGGCAAGACAGAGAACCCCACTCCTTTTGCTTCCTCCTGAAGTAGCAGAGAACCTCGATCGATCGTTGAAGCTTACCTATCCCAACCCTTCTAAGGATAAGAGAATCTAGGGAAGAAGAAGTGGAATAATGCTTGGAGCAACTCTTGTGAACTCCCTCATAAGCTCCCCCTCACAAGATCCTCTCTCTCTCTCCCTCTCTCTCTCTCTCCTGTAGGTTTTCTCAGGTCAAGATAGCAGCCAAGGATGTCAAAAAATGTTAAACAATAGGTCTTAAATAGAAGAGCTTCAAATGAGCTCAATAAATGCAAGTTGCCAACTTTATCGTCTAGGACGATAATAATATCATCCTGTACGATCAGTTCAAAACATAGATTATCGGCCAGAACACCGCTCTGAAAATGAACTGGACGATTTAAAATTGGCTTGATCGTCCTGGCCAATCTCATGATCGTCCTAGACGATCAGTTCAAACAAGAGGAAAATCGTCCAGTGCATCGCCCTGAATTCGAGCTGTTCGATCATGATCGGCCAGAATATCGCCTTGAATTTGTGCTGGCCGATATTTATCGTCCAGGAGCAACTAAGGGTTTTTGAATATATCATCCTGCCCGATCCCACGATCGTCCAGGATGATGTGATCATATCAATTCATCCTTAATTGCTTTCTTGATTGCTGGATCAATTTAGACATAATTATGCAATATCATCCAGGCCGATCTCATGATCGTCCTGGCCGATTTCCAAAAATATAGAATACTTAAATTGATCATGGTGACTATTTCTTTCTATTTTGAGCATATCGTCCTGTCCGATAAATGTACCGTCCAGAACGATAAGATAATTATGGCTGCCTTAACTAGGAAATCTTGATTAGAGTTTCTATTTTAAACTCGATCGTCCAGGGTGATATTAATATCGTCTGGGACGATGTGAGTAAAAATAGAATTTCTAAGTCACTCAAGTGTGTGTGTGTGTAGGGTTACTTAGCATCAGCACTTCAAAGATTACAATTGACTCAAGAAAGGGAAAAAAAGAAAATTACTGACTGACTCAACCCTAATCTACCCAATCTTGAGTTGGTTCTGATTTCCATCCGATCTTTGATTCCTGAAATGTCAGTAGTAACAGGCAGTCGAAGAGAAGTAAGAGTGTTTGCTAATCATCAAAACATAATCCATGAAACCGAATTTTCAACAGCCGTGGCATATGCGCCAGACGATATTAGAGTGTTATTTTTCTCTTCTTATCGCCGTGGCAATTGTGCCTGATGATATTAGAGTGTTCTTTTCCTCTTCTTATCGCCGTGGAATATGCGCCCGACGATATTAGAGTGTTCTTTTCCTCTTTTTATCGCCGCGTCATATGCGTCCGACGATATTATAGTCCTTTTCATCTTCTTATCACCGCGACATATGCGCCCGACGATATTAGAGTGTTCTTTTTTCTCTTCTTATCACCGCGGCATATGCGCCCGACGATTTTAAAGTGTTCTTTTGCTCTTCTTATCGCCGTGACAGATGCGCAGGACGATATTAGAGTGCCCTTTTCCTCTTCTTATCACTTTGGCATATATGCCAATGATTATAGAGTGTACCTTTCCTCTTCTTATCACCGTAGCAAATGTGCCGGACGATCTTAAAGTGCCCTTTTCCTCTTTTTATCACTTTGGCATATGCGCTAGTGATAATAGAGTGTACCTTTCCTCTTCTTATCATCACGGTAGATGCGCTGGACGATATTAGAGTGTTCTTTTCTCTTCTTATCACTTTGGCATATACGTCAGGTGATAGTAGAATTTTTCTTATTTTCTCCTTGTCTCCTCGGTAAATGCTCCAGGTGATAGTTGAGTGTTTCTCTTTCCTCTTCTTATCACTTTGGCATATGCACCGGGTGATAGTTAAGTGTTTTTTTGTCCTCTTCTTATCGCCTCGGCAGCTATGCCAGGTGATAGTAGAGTGTTTCTTATCCTCTCCTTATCATCTCGGCAAACGCACGGGATGATAGTAGAGTGTTTCTTGTGGACTTTTTGTGTTTGCCCTAGCTCTTTTTGATATTATCTTGATTCCTGCTCTTGTTAGAATGGAATCTCTTCTTCTACTCTGCTGTTGCGACGTGGTCAGGCAGATAAAAGATTTCCTTACCTTTGATCACTATTCCTTACGATTTTCAAATGATTGTTAACTTCCCTTCTCTTTGCATTATCTTAGACTTATATTCTAGATGATTGTTGAATTTCCTTTGGACTCTTTATGATCTTGTTTCAATTCTATTCATGTGAGCATAATATCTCCTTCTCTATCTCCTATCCTGCTACTTTGGTTGGGCAGATAGTTGACCTGTTTTCTCTCTTTGTTGGCTTGATTCTCATCGGTTGATTTTAGATTGATTGCTTCTTCTTAGGAAGTTTCGTTAGTTGACCCTAGAGTTGTATCTTCCTAGAGTTAGGAGGGTCAACGCCAACATATACGGTTCACTCGTTGTTCTCCGCATATGTTGGGGGTCCGTTTGTTGACCTCATTTTTCACCCGAGTGCCCTCGAGGGTCTTCGAGCGATTTAATTGGACCTCGTTGAGTTCAATTCGGGCTCGGACTGACTCGAATTTAGTCGAATTGGGCTCGACTGTGTTCAATTAGGCTTGATCTGTTTGTTTTGATCGTGCCGTACTTGATTTGATTTAAATTGATTGTTATTTTGGACTCAATTTCGTACGATTAAAATCGTTGAGCCGACTCGAGCCCAAATTGAGTCAAATTCAGACATGAGTCTAACTCGACCTTAGCTGAATTTGGCTTGATTCAACCTAATTTGATCCTATTAAATGCTATTTTGACTTTCTATTTGTTTTAAATTTGTCTTCGAAATCTGATAATTGCATCGACGATGGCGATTACATGAAATATTCTTTTCAGCCAAAATCTCGCATCTCAAGCGATCCTCTGTGGCTTGGGCAGGCGTCGAGCATAGAGAAAAGCTGTTCGCAGTAATTTTGGAAGCTGGAGCATGATGACGAAAACTTATGGGCTTCCTCTTTCGGCGATGGGGGCGATTTACTCAGAACGAGAGCTCCGAGCTGAGGCATTACCAACGGCTTCTTCTCTCTCTCTCTCTCAATCTCTCTCACGCCCGATCTCTCCCTCACGCCCAGCTTCCTCAATTTCTCCCTCTCTCACGCCCAGCTCTCCCTGCTCTCCATCTCGGCTCTATTCGAACCGAAGCAAGGAGGCCGAGACGCCTACCTCTCTCGCGTGAGCTAGGGGAGACTGAACAGCGCTCGTTGTCCCGTCGATCAGCAGCTCTGCCGAACCTGACGCTAGTGTCTCCCTGATCCTTCCGTTCACGCGACCCCAGCTGATGCCAAGCTCCCCTCCTCCCGCTCCTAGCTTTTCGCACCCAAACCAGACCCGACGTCTGGACCGAACCCAACGCCTGGACCGATCTCGACGCCGGAAGCTACCCGAAATCCCCTTCTCTTGGCAAGGTAAGTGTTTCTCCCTTCTTCTCTTTCCTTCTTCTTCTATTTCTTCTCCCTTCTTCTTCTATTCTTCATCTTCCCCCCTTTCCCTCTTTCTCCTCCTTATTTAGATAGTATTTCTTCATCAAAATGAGGTTGAAATAGTTTGATTTTTGTTGAGATTAACTTTGGCAAAGCCCTTCCTTATTGTCTCTTGTTGTTTAGTTTCATGATATTCACTTGAGATCAAGTGATGTTTTAGTTCTTTTTTGAAATATGAAATGGTTGTTTTTAGCCATAGATGGCTTTGTGTGTTCAAAGATGAGCTATTAATATGTCAAACTTATTCTATGATTCATGCTAT
Organism: Dendrobium catenatum; assembly: GCF_001605985.2. Taxonomy (NCBI): domain Eukaryota; kingdom Viridiplantae; phylum Streptophyta; class Magnoliopsida; order Asparagales; family Orchidaceae; genus Dendrobium; species Dendrobium catenatum. The sequence continues at coordinate 53,215 of NW_021319578.1, forward strand.
ATCTTTTAGAAGTTGTAGGTGTGAGCTTTGAAGGCTTATAAGGGTATCATGTCATCTCTTCATCAATCCATGCATATGAGATGTTTGATGAAATGCCATTAAGGAAAAGATTTGGATATTTGATTAATGACTCATGAAGCTTTGAGTCATGTTGTTCCCTTACATATTTATGCTTGTGAAATCCATCCCAAAATCTCCTTATTGTAGTGTTTAAGGCCTTTCTTTTTAGATAGTAATATTGGTAGTGAGTTTTGATGAATTTCAAGTAACTTTTGTGATTGTTTGGAGAAATCTACATGCAATTCTCTCATGTTCCTAAAAATATTCATGTGTTGTAAGAAGAGAAAAGAGGTCTTGACCTCTTTCTTTGTGAGATAAGTTTATGGATTATTGGAGAAGTTGTTCGTTGAATGTGCATCTAAACATAGTGATGTACCTTGTATGAAATGTCTTTTGCAAGAATGTGGTTTGTTCTCAAAGATGAAGTTCTATTCCATGCATAGCTAGATCAAGGTGCTTCATGGTGCATATTTATGCTAGTACTCACATATAGCTTGATGTATTTAGTGAATGTTATTTAGCTAAACAATCATACTCTCTCATGATTCATGATTAGTTGATAGAATTTTAGGCGATTCGATGATTAAGTTGCTTCATTACTATTGCTCTCTTTCTATATTTTCCTACAAGTAAAGTGATTATTTGTTGCAAATCATTGGTGCCATATTGAATGTTATTCTCCTTATTTGTCATGTCAATGTGTAATAAAATGAAGGGTATGCCAAGTATCAAATATGCTAAATAATCTCTTGTAGCGTGTATGATCACTATAGGTTCAATATGTTATTGTACTTGAGTTAAAGTGTTCAAATCATATTTTCGAAAAATATGGGTATGTGATATCACTTGTTTGGAAGGGTTGTCATATTGGCATAAATAAGTTTTATATAGCATATGTTAGAAGACCTTCTTGAGTTTCTTTTGGGTGAATCTTTCATTGCTTCCTTGTAAAAATTGCTACAGTTTCTATAAATTTCTCCCATTGTTTTTGTAAGAAATAAGTGCAAATTTTATAGGTTTTATCGCTGTTTTTACACAAGAATCTCTATGGCATTTGGGTGGTTCTTTCATTGCTTCTTTGTGAGAATTGCTACAGATTTTATGGAACTTTTACCACTATTTTTTGTAAGAAACTAGTGCAGATTTTGGAGGTTTATCGCTGTTTTTCTACATAAAGATCTTTATAGCACTTGGGTAGGCCATTCATAGCTCTTATGTAAGAATCCCTACATCTTTTATATAGTTTTATGGCTGATTTTTTGTGGAGGATTAGTGCAGAGTTTATTATAAGGTTCTTGTGAAGAATGACATAGGTTGTCTCCTTTGGATATCACTCTTGTTTTATGTTGCAAAATCATTTGCTTAACATACAAACGCATGATTACACTTGCCGATAGGAAGTATTTATGCATTCTTTTATGTTCTAATATCAAATATAAATGCAATTCTCTTTTGGACATTTTTGGAAATACAACATAAAGATGGAATTTTGTTGGAAAGTAATGATGTGCCTTATGCTTCAAGTATGAGTTACTCCACCGAATCGATGCAGTGGCATGTTATGTCATTGGGTTATTTTCTTTATAATATATAGATAAAAGAAAACTTGATGAAGAGTTTCATGCAGTTATTAGTTTGACATGTTTTCTTGAGATAAAAAATGGATAAATTTGCATCAAATTTTCTATCTTACAGTCATATTTTGGTTGAGCTTCAACAGTAAACAATTCGATTTGGTTGCATGTCACACAACTACAACTCTCAACATCACATAGGCTTGGTTTCAGTATGATAATTTTTGTGGAGACATAAAAATTAATTTGATACATGCTTAGTTAGTGCATTTGTAGGTTCCAAACACATCTTTCCTGTATTTCATTAACTATGAATCAACTAGGATGAGTTTGAGAGCTCTTACAAGATTTATTATGTGAATTAATGATCCTTTAGATGAAAGTTTATGTGGAATGTAGGGTTTCATATGATTGTTTGAAAGGAAAGTGGCATTGTCTCTTTTATACACCTTTTTTTATGAGATTTTGGGAAATGGGAAATGTTGGAAGATCAAATGGGTTGGGTTACTGTTGGGGAACGAAATGTGGAAAGCTTTCATTTGGTTCATGTGTTAAAAAAAAGGATTTATGAATCGATTTATATTGGAAAGTGTTATGATTTGCTTTGTACTAAAAATTGAGTTTCTTATAATTTGCTCCCATTATTTCTTTGCGAGTATTTGCATTTATTGAAAAGTTTTGTGAAGGTTTTGTGGAGTCTTTTTTTTTGTATCGAGAAATTTTGTGACAAATTTTGCAAATTGTTTTATGACAAAAATTTTTGTAATGTGTTTTGTGAAGATTTCTTGATGGAGGGCTTCCTAATGCCTATTCATTGAGGAATTTTCACAAATTACCTCACTCCAAATGAAAGAAGAGGCACTTGGTTGTTAGTCATTTTTGTAGAGTTTTGTGTAAAAAAAAAAAAGAAGAAGAGATTTTGATAGACGATTTAATTTCATGTGGCTTTTCATTCAAACCAAACAAAAAAATTTTATAAGTTAGATTTGGGTTTAAGATTTTCTTTTTATGAAGTGGATTTGTATTAGTAAGTTTCTCTAGATCTTTCTTTTTGGGATGAGGTAATCTATCCTATATAAGTTGTGTCTCTATTATTAATGTTTGCTTCTATAATATAAGGTTGGGAGAATGTGATAGATAGAAAGAGGTTTTGTTTTGGTTCTAGTTTTGGGAACTTAAGTTTCCCTTGTTGCTTTGAGTTTGGTAGGGAATGTTTTGTGTAGTTGAGTCGGGTCTATATATATCAAGTACTTTATTTGGATTGTGGGGACAGTAAAGGGCATTGTAAATGCCTTCCTCCCTATTCGTATCATATCGAATTAGGGTGGAGGCTATTTTAGAGACACACTTGGCTCCAAAGAAGTGTGTCCAAAACAACAATGTCTACATCCTTTTTATGTACGATTTTCATTCTTTTTCTTGTTTTATCGCATTTAGTCGTTCTCCGCTTTGTCTTTTAGCTTTTCTGTCGTTTCTTTTATGTTTTGATATTGAACACTTGTAAAATGAGGAGAATTCAAAACACAAATTGGTCAAACGGTACAAAAGAGGTATGTTCTTTGTTTTATTGCACTTTCATTTTCTTTTTTTGGTCATTATTTATATAGAACCTGCTCTGATCCACCCTTTTTTTTGTATCTTACGAGGCACCTTTTGGAAAGCAAATGATAAGGAGCATTGGAGCATCTGGAGAAGGAGATAGGACAACCGGATCCGAGCATCAGTCGCCCCTATTCATTCCGGTAGGGGCGCTACGGGCGGAACCACCTGGTCATAGCCCCCAGTGCTGTAAGTTTTCTTAAAAACTTAGAAAATCTTTAGGGCCGAGTTGTTTGCACGTTTCCCACCCTTTAGGGCCTTGTAGAAACTTCATTTATAATTAGGATTGCTTGTCTTTTATTAGATCCCTAAACCTTTTGACATACACATAGAAGTCTTAAGGGTTAGAAAACAATATTGGTTTTAGTCCTACAACTTTAGTGACATTTAAGGACAAAAATTAAGGATCGATTCTTGGAAAATATATACTTAGGGTGTATGCTCCCTATAGGATAGAAATATTAAAACAAAACCTTAGTGACACGCTTTCCTAGGTTTCGGTTCCTTTTTCTTAATCCACTAATAATCAACCAATGAAATTAATTGTAATTCAATGCTTAACAAATACACTAAGACACTTAATTTGTACTCAAACTATAACTAATATTTCATAATCCCTAAAATACAAAAATCTATATCTAATTTAATTAACTTAATGATAAAACTTTTTCCAATCTAAAGTTTAAAAACATGTAGTTTTAATTAGGATACCAAATCTAATACTAAAATTCATTAGGATAAAAATACTTCTAAATATCAAACCTTAGAATAATCTTTAAAATCAATCAACGAATCTCCTTTTAATAAAACACCTAATATATCTTTTCATTCTAATTTATAACAAATTAAAATAATCTAACAAAGTTAATTATCACTGGATAACCCAGGCCTACGTGGCTATTAAGTTAGCCCCAAGGAGGGTGAAATAAACCTCACGGCCTCGGTGTGAAACAAAGGTGATAATTAATCAAATACAAAAATAAAATATTTAAAATTAATTTTAAGATATTAAGATTTTAGCTTCAATTAAAATCCCTTTTGCCCCTTTAACAAATAAGAATGCAAGCAACCTTAACTAAACTATCCTACATAGGACCTACCAAAACCACACAGTCTACACACAGTTAGACTGGTTTGCTAGGACACGACTACTAGCTTTAGGTTAGGCCGATGCTTTGCTTTTCTTTTCTATCTCTATGTTGTAGCGACTTGCATGTGACTCGTGTGCTATGTTAAGATAGTTGCTATTTGCATGCTTTACATTTTTGCAACTTATGAAGTTTTGATGATTCCAAACATTATTGTTCAAATGTGTAGTTATCTCCTAACATTTTTTTAGAAGAATTGCATTTGCTCTTGTGTGTACTGGACATTTTAGAAAAATGAACTCCAGACTACGAAGACTTCAAATTAAATTCAGCATGCGATATTTTGTATAATTTGAAGCTTGCACTTTTCTTAGAAATCAAATTGAAAGGGAGTGATTGTATTTTGAGTGAATAAAAACATACACACACATAAGGAGATCATATAAAATTTATACTGATCGTACAGGACGATTTCCAGTTCGTACTGGACGATCAGACAGTTATCTCCTATAGAGCATATGAAACGAATAGGAACTTGCTCGAAAATTTTTTCTAAGTCCTATTCGTCCAGGACGAAATAAAATATCATACAGGACGATTGGTTCACTGGAAAATTTTCGTCCAGACGAATTTATATTATCGTCCGTGGCGACTGGTCCTCTGGAAACATTTCGTACAGACGAAATTAATAATCGTCCAGGACAATCGGGTCTCTGGAAAAGTTTCGTCCAGACGAAATTAGATTATCGTC
>NW_021319578.1:74729-83672 GCF_001605985.2 Dendrobium catenatum
TCTCTGCCCACACTAGGAGAGTGTGAAAGGACGGACGGTTCTCTGCCGCACTGGGGAGTGGTGAAAAGAGTGTGTTGTAAAGGCTTCTCCGCCTTGCTGTGGGTGCAAAAGGAGAGTCACTATTGGTATTAGTGCAATACTCAGAGGGTGCCTCTGGGGAGTGGATGTAGGTCTGGTTTTAGACCGAACACTATAAATCTGGTGTCATTTACTTTACAGTTTTTACGTTTCCGCATTTTATTTTTAGTCTTAAAAACTCTGTGGTTGAAAAACGTTTTCTACAAAAACTTAAAAGAAACATTTTAATTTCAGTTCAACATAATTTTCCCCCCACCCCCTCTTGGTAGCCTTGGGATATTAACTTAGGCTTAACAACCTATTTACTAGACTCAACAGATTTTTTATGAGTCATTATCTAACTAAACTGTAGAGCTCATGGGAGTGTATATTGCCTTGGCTTTATCCATTTTTATTTCTTAAGGATGCCATTAATGTATTTTGAATGACAAAGTAAAATTCCATCATCCTTCTACCTTATACTAAATTTAAGAAAATAGCTCAATTCTCCCATCATTTTCATCTCAAACCCTTTACTTTTTAGTTTAACAAATTATCACATTAGTTTTAATCAAAGGATCTAAATAAAATATCATCAATGTAGATTTGGACAAGTAGTTGTTCTTTTCCTACCATTTATAGAGAAAGGATGATTTCTACACACCCATTAATGAAGGTTCTATCCAATTGGAATGTGCTTATCCTTTCATATCATGCTCTAGGTGCTTGTTTCAATCCATATAATGCATTTTTTAATTTGAACACATGATTAGGAAAAAATGAATTTTTAAAGCCTAGGGTTGTTTAATATACATATCTTCTTTTATTTACCCCTTTTAAAAAAGTACTTTTAATATCCATTTGGTGCAATTTGAATCTCTTAAAGTAGGAAAAGCTAGTAGCACCCTTATGAATTTTAGTCTAGCTATAGGGGTAAAGTTCTCTTTAAAGCTAATCCTTTATATCTAGTTTTAATCCTTAGCCACTAGTCTTGCTCTATTCCTTACCATTATACCCGAGTTGTTCATTTTATTTTTAAAAACCCATTTTTTCAAACAACACTCTGGTCCGTAGGTCTTTCAAATAACTCCTTAATATTATTTTTAGCAAATTAATTTAATTCTTTTTACATGGATATGATTTAGAATTTATCATATAGTGCTTGATTTATGTTTGTGGGTTCAATCATTGAGATAAAGATAGAGTGATTAATTTTTTTTCTAAGTCCATACCTAGTTCTAACACCTTCAGATGAATACCCTAAGATTAGTTCCTTAGGATGACTTGAAGAATATCTTTATTCCCTATGTAGTGAATTTTCAAGTTCCACCCTTTCTTCTATATTTGCAGTTTCTACTCTTTAGGTGACTTCAACCACTTCTTCTTCTTCTACCCTAGACCATCCAGAATTATCAAATTCATCATATACCACACGAGTGGTCTCCTCTACCACCAGTGTCCTTTTATTAAAAATTCTATAGGATTTTTTAACATTTGAGTATTCTAAGATAACTCTTTCATCAAATTTGTGCTCAAACATTTTTAATAAAGATTTCCTATTATTTAGAATAAACATTTTACATTCAAAGACATAAAGGTAAAGAGGTTGGTTATCCTACCCTTAAGGATTTCATAGGATATCTTATTAAATTTGGATCTAACATTAACCCTATACAAAACATAACAGGTTATGTTTACCTCTTCTGCCTAAAAATATTTAGGAAGTGAGTATTCAGCTAACATGGCTCTAGCAGGTTATACCAAGGTTCTAATATTCCTTTTAGCAACCTCATTCTGTAAAGGGGTTCTAGGAGCTAAAAAATTTCTGATCTATCACTTGCTCCATATAGTAAGATTCAAATTTTTTATTTTAAAATTTTCCACCATGATCACTGTGAAAAGTTAGAATTTCATAACATAGGTTTCTTTGAATCCATGTGGAGAATGTCCTAAACTCCTTGAATGATTTACTTTTTTGAGATAAGAATATAATCCAAGTAAACCTCGAGTAATCATCAACAATCACATACCCAAAGACTTTCCATCCTAGGCTTATAATGCCAATGGGTCAAAAGACATTCATGTGAAGGAATTATAATAGTTTGATAGTGTAAATATCCTTGATTAAGTTAAAAGAGGATTTGACTTATTTTTCTAATTGGTAGGCATCATATAGGTGATGCTTAGTGAAATCTAGTGGGTATGCCTCTTACTAAGTCAATTTGGGTGATTTTTCTAAGATTTTTTAAGATTGCATGATATAGTCTCCTATGTCATAACTAGGATTCATTAGCAATTATTTTTAGGCAAAGAGAAGTAACATATTTATTGCAATTCAGATCAAGCATGTAAATATTATTAATTCTTTTTTTATGTAAAATAATATTTCCATTTAAGCTAATCATGTAGATGGTAGATAATATTTTTATCCTGAAGCCTTTATCACATAGTTGGCTAATGCTAAGCAAATTACGTTTTAAGCCATTTACAAAGAAAAAAATTTCAATAATGATTTTTTTTAAGTTTCCAATTATACCTCATCTAACCACCTTCCTAGTATAGTTATCTTCAAGTATTATCTTCCCCCATGTCTTGGCCTATAGTATGTTGAATTGCTTTACATCTTCAGTCATGTGCCTTGAATATCGGTTGTCCATGTACTATGCTGTCATAAGGACTTTTGTGATAGCATCCCTACAAAGTCATCAGGGATTAGATTTAGGAACCCAAATAAGTTTGGGTTCCACCTTATGGATTGATGGATGAAATGCTTACATGTTATGTTATAATTTATGCAGTTTTGTTCTCCACATTAAATGTTTTCTATGGTGCATAGTGCAAGGGTGGGATATATGTCCTAGTACGCCACAACAAAAATACCTAACTCTTGGGAATGGATTCACTAGTCTATATGTGTTATGGTGCCTCTTCCTCAGTTTAATTGATACACGTTGTGGTGATGGTTTGTGAAATTTTGCAAGTATAGGTGTTGTTTTATTTTCTTTTAAAGTAGTTAATTCTACTTGTAAAAATTTACACTTTCAAATATTGAATTGTCAATGTTTAATACATGCTCACTATCATTAGCTTCATCTAAACATGTCTTTAATTCCTTAAATGAATTTTCTAAATTAACATGAAATACTTCCAAGGAATCAGGCTCAGTAGTTAAAGCAAGATGCTTCTTATTTAATGCATCAAATTCATCAAGTAATACCATATGATTGTTATCCAAAGTAGAGTGATCTTTCTTAAGACATTCATGCTCTTTTTGTAAGTTCGAAAAATCAAAATTAAGGCTTACATACATTTTCTTGAGCTTTCTATATGCATTATGAATTTTTTTCAAAATTTCAAATAATTCATCATAATAAAGCTCACTTATCTCCCCTTAATTACAATTTTCAAGATAGTTATCTTCCATTAAACATGGGTTGGTCATCTTCTCTTTAGCTTATGGATTAAATGTGTCTAAAGAAGTGTCTTCCCAAAAAGCCTTCTGAGTCTGTTGCTTGTTCTTCTTAAATTTTTATTTTTCTTCATCCTTCTCCTTGATTGGATGAGCTTTAAGAGGTGGGCAATCAGTCCTTAAGGACCCTAGCTTCCTGCATTCAAAAGATATGACATCAAAAGAAATCTTAAAATTTTTACTAGGATTACCTCTATTCCATTGCTAACAATGATTTTACTTTTTCTTTAAAAAAGATTTTAAATTATCTTATCATTAGTATTATGTCATCAACATCTTCAAGAACAAAATTATCACTATTAGTATCATCAGCCTTTAAGGCTATAGTTTTATCATTTCTTTTCTCACCTTCATCAATTTATCTTTGACTCACTCCGTGCTCGTAAGCAATGAGTGATCCAAGTTGGTTATCAATTGGATAAACATTTAGATCCTTATATAAAGTAATATAAGTTATTTTGACATCATAGGAACTAGGTAGATAATGTAGAATCTTGTTAACTTTTTTAGAATTTGTAAATTCTCTACCTAAAGCATGTAGGGATATGACAAATTATGTCAACATAGTACTTATTCGAGAAATTGACTCACCAGGATTTATTCAAAATAGTTCATAATCATGGAGCAAAATGTTTAACTTAAATTATTTCACTTCATTAGTTCCTTCATACGTTATGTGGAGTTTATCCCAAATTTCTTTATTGGTTGTAAAAGTAGATACGCGTATGTAATCTTCACATTTTAATGCACAAAAAAAGAAGTATAAACATTTTGCATTTAATTGAGCTAAATCTCTATCCTCAATTCTCCATTAAAAAAAAGGAAGTTGAGTTTTAATTCAAATTATAAAGTAAGAAGGTGCTGAATATCTTTCCAAAACTAACATCCACATGTGTAGCCTATAGATTTCAAGAAAGTAGACATGCAAATTTTCCAAAAATAAAAAAGAATGTTATCAAATAAAGGTGGTCTTGATATTGAATACCCTTATGTAGTATTATGATTTCTAAAGTTATTCATTGATCAGTTTTTAAAAGTTTTCAAAAACTTAGTTTTTGAATTCCTCTATGATATCACTTAAGAGTTTGAGGAGATTGTGAGACTTCAACAAATAAGCTCAAAGCTAACCGAGAGGGGGGGGGTGTGAATTTGTTATTTAAAAATTTCTTTAACAAGAAGAAAATTTTTTTATATATTTTTTAATCTGTAAAAATAAAAAAAAAATTATCTCTTGATGCATATGCAAATCAATTTCATAAATATAAAAATATCAAAGTTTTCTGCCACATAATTAATCATTGAAAAATAAAGTACAAAAAATAATAAGAACAAACACACCAAAATTTATAGTGGTTTGGTTCAAATTGACCTATATTCACTCATCAAAATCCTCCTTTCTAGGTATTGTACTAAAACCAATGTCTCTCCTTTAGCCCCTATAGCAAGGCGGAGAAGTCCTTATAAAATATTTTCCACCAACCAATGCTGAAAGTTTATTAGGGATGTTAAGCCCTTAAGAAGGTTGATAGAGATGTTAAGCCCTAATGAACTACTCCAGGACTAACAGAGAGGGGGGGGGGGGGGGGCTGAATTGGTATTTTAAAATTTTTCTTAAGCAAAAAACGAAAACCAAAATAATTCACCACAAAGTAATCGACGTGCAAAAATTAAATGCGGAAATAAAACAAAGAAAGATCACACTGAATTTATAGTGGTTTGGTCAATCCTTGACCTACATCCACTCGGAGGCACCCTCCGTGTATTTCACTAACTAAGTGTCTATCCTTTAGCTTCCACAGCTTGGCGGAGAAGCCTTTACAATAGACTCTTTTTCACCAACCCCGGTGCGGCAGGGAAATGACTCCTTTTGCTTCCTTTTGAAGCAGGCAGAGAACCTGGACCATTTGCTGACGTAGACCTCCCAAGAACCTCCCAAGGATAAAGGATGAAGAATGGAGAAGACGACTTAGAACCTTACTTGGAGCAACCCTTATGAACCCTCTCACAAACTCCCCCTTACAAGTTCCTCTCTCTCTCTCTCTCTCTCTCCCTCTCCCTAGGCTCTCTCAGGTCAAGATAATAACACTCAAGGTCTTTTGCATAAGAAAATTCATGTCCTTTAAATATAATTTTAAGAACAGACATTATCATCTAGGATGATATTTCTATCATCCAGTATGATCAGAAGAAATTAAGCCCAGTTAGCCTGGACGATATGGGACGATCAGAAGAAATTTTATTCACATCATCTAGGACGGTAATATATCATAATATATGATTAGCTCAAATCACATATTATCAGCCAAATAATTGCTCGGAAAGGGGGTCTGGATAATCCAAAATTAGCTTGATCGTCTGGGCTGATCTCACAAACGTCTCGAATGACTAGTTCAAAATCGAGGAAAATCATCCAGAACATCGCTCGGAAAAGAGCTGGCCGATGTTTGATCGTCTAGGAGCAACCAAGGATTTTTGAACTGATCATCCCAGATGATCCTGCAATCATCCAAGACTATGTAATCGTATCAATCAAGCCTTAATTGCTTTCCTTAATTATCAAATTAATTTAGGCATAATTGTGTTAAATCGTCCTGGCTGAGTAATGCATTGGTCTGGCTGATGTCCAAAAATAAATCTTACCTAAATATATCTGGTGGTTGATTCTTTCTGATTTGAGCCTATCATCCTGGCTGAAATAAGGGTTGTCCAGGATGATGTGCTTAATGACGGCTGCCTTAACTAGGATGCCCTAGTTAGGGTTTTTATTTTTAGTTGGATCATTCTGGTCGATATGGACATCATCTAGGATGATGTACTTAAAGTAGAAAACAACAACAAAAATACCTTAAGTATGTGTGTGTGCAAGGTTACTTAGCATCGAGAACCACTTTTAATATAGAATCAAGAAAGAAAAAATTACAAACTAACTCAAACTAAATCTACCCAATCTTGAGTTGGCTTGAGTTGCACTGATCTTGTGGCCTAAAAAGTTAGTTGGCAAAGTAGTCATAGACAATTATGAATGTTTGCTATCATTAAAAGTCTAATCCATAAACTTAGATTTGCAACAATCTTCCCCTTTTTAATGATGGCAAACATAATCAGAAAATTTCAAGCAATTTTGATTGTCTAATGAAAACAGTGTAACGAAAAGCAGTTTACTAAATTCCAGAATCAAAGTATAAGGTACAGCAGACTACTCCCCCCTTTGATATCACAAAAAGGAGGAGGAAACTAAAAAAAAATACAACATAAACTAAATCAACCATAACAAAAGCAAACTACAGAAAACATCATAATAAACAAAAAACTAAAGAAACGAGGGACCCTAATCATCAGATTGAGGAGGTGGTGGTGGTGGTGGTGAAAAGTAACTTGTCAATGTGGCAAACTGAGATCCAAACCTGGCCATGTTCTGGTCATGCTGGTGCTACATGCGGATGATGTCCTCAGTATCTTGATGCTCCTGTGCAGCAATGTAGGCCTCAAAGCAGGTCTCCCACGGATCAAATCTCTCCACCAATTGATCCAGCTGAGAGTGCTGGCGGAGAGGAATAGGTGCAGGATGAGGAGCGGGAGCCTCCTCCTTCTCAGCCCCATGAGCTTCATCATCCCCTAGGTGGAGACGAGTACTGTGAAGGACTTTAAAGGAATTGTTTGAGTACAAGGGTGGCTGAAGGTCGGGAGGAGCAGGATATTGAAGGTTGTATTTAAATTCTAAAACATATGCAATGATGTGTCCTATAGGGAGATTGGGCTTCCTTTTATGACCTAGATCTCTAATTATATTCAAATGTTTGATGTAATGAAAGATCAGGTCAGTTGCATTGAATTCACGATTAGCCATGATGTAAAAAGTGATGAGTGAAAGAAGGGGAGTGATATGGATTCGGTCACTGGCTTTGGTAATCACAGAGGTGCGAAGGATGTACTAGATCGTCCTAGCATCTTTAAGTAAAGATCTAGTCTCTCTAACATGAAAAGGGGCATTGATGTGAGGAAGAAATTGATTGGCCATAGCCTAGTTAAAATCAGGATCAGAAACCAGGGTATGCTGCTTATCCTTAGTGGTGGAAAGATGTAGCAATTATGTACAATTATGGTATGTGATCTCGACAGGGCGTCGATTCACATGTAAGGTGAGAGTAGTATAGGTAGAATTGATTCAGATGTTGGCATAAAATTCAAAGAGAAGTTCAGAATTAAAAGGGATTACAAGAGTGAGAATAAAATATAAAGAGGTGTGAGTGAATAGGTCGAGTACTGAGTATGAGAGGTGGTTTGTATTAATTGATCTGGAGAGAGTAATGCTATAATTTTTGTATCTGTGGTAGGCAGCCTGATTGTCTACCTTCAGAAATTGAGGGTCCAGCATGGCCCTTGAGGAGCTTTCAGACGTGTGACGGAAACTCTTACCGCTAGCCATTAGTAGAGAATATCAAGGAACATGAAAGAAGAAGCCAAAGGAAGAGTTTGGTGTGAAAAATTTTATTGGACGGCTCAGAACTTAAAGGATCGGCAGGATCGTCCAGGCTGATCGCAGGATCATTCAGGACGATCTTGTGCAATTATTGTGGCTAGCCCATTGGTCAAAAAGGCGATTTGATTATCCAGGACAATCAAATATCATCAAGGATGATTAAACACTGGCGATCATCCCTAGGAGTCAGACCGGACGATCTTTGAAAAAGTAGATCGTCCAGGCTAATCTTGTGGATCGTCCAGGACTATGCTCAATAATGGATCATACCGACCGAATTTAAAATATTTTAAATCATATGCCACGAGTATCATCCAGGATGAACAGTGGATCATCCAGGATGATTGTCCAAAAATGGATCGTCCCGAGCAAATTTATAGATTTTAAACGTGCTGACACATGTATCATCAAGGACGAACACGTGTATCAGACAGATGATTACCAGTAAAAGCATCAGCCAGGACGAAAAGGTATAAGCCATGATGATCAAGATGATTGTAATAAAAGATGATCATATCATCCAGGACGATAATGGATCGTACAGGACGATGAAGAGTAGAAAAAGTTAGAATATTCAGCAGATAGAGTTTTTAAAGAAAGATGAGCAGATCATCCAAGACGATATAAATATCGTCCAAGACGATGTGATAAAAAATTTAAAATCAGAGAAAGGATAGAGATGATCAGAGAAGGCCAAAAAATAAGAAAATCAACTAAAAAAACAACGATAAAACATGAAAAAGACATAAAAACTAGCAAAGAAATAAAGTTTTTTTTTTAAATCAAGACAAGAACATGATATAGTCTCCATGTGATTAATTTTAAAAATTTGTAAGTTAATGAGTTAACAACATCAAAAATCCAAAAAATGGTAAAATATCTGATCATATTAACCCTAAGCTCGGACTTCTTTTAAGGTAAAATCATCTTTTGAAAT
>NW_021319578.1:84001-92868 GCF_001605985.2 Dendrobium catenatum
AATAGGTTAGAGAAAGAGACACAATCAACGATGTTTTTACCCTTTAACAGATTAAGAGATGCAAAACATTAACTACAAATTTTTGAAAAGATAAAAATAAGGCATAAGATACCAATTCAGCGATGATTAGAAAAACAAATTTAGGCATACGAAGACTAAAGTACCAAAAGAAAGGAAAATAACAAAAAAAAAATAAACAGCAAAAAACTATAAAAAAAAATAAAGCAATGTAATCAGCAGATTAAAAATCAGTAGAAATTAAGTTCATACATTAATGTCAATCACATCCAATCTGGTCCTTAAAGTGCTGAAAGTGTCGAAGGCCAGTGGTTTAGTAAATATATCAGCTAGTTGATTCTCAATCGCCACATGGTGTAACTCAATGTCTCCTTTAGTCACATGGTCTCTAATAAAGTGATGTCTTGTGTCAATGTGCTTAGTCCTTAAATGTTGGATAGGATTCTTAGAAATGTTGATGACACTAGTGTTGTTACAAAGAACTTAGATGTGCCTACAGGTAATCCTAAATTCAGTACTTGCTATTTTAAACAAAGGACTTAGGCTACATAACTTCCTAAAGCAATGTTCTCGGCTTCAGCAGTGGAAAGTGTAACAGAGTTTTACTTTCTACTAGGCCAAGAGACTAAAGACTGTCCTATGAATTGACAAGTTCTAGAAGTGCTTTTTCTATCCACCTTATATCCTATAAAATCTGAATCAAAATTTATAATAATCTAAAAAAAAGTGCTGTGTAAAGGGTACTATATTCCTAAGTTTTGGATCCCTAAAAGGTATCTAAGAATTCTCTTAACTGCAGCCAGGTGGGATTCCTTAGGGTTAGCTTGAAATCTAGCACAAAGATAAATGCTAAACATTATATTATGTGGGCTAGCAGTAAGGTAAAGTAAAGATTCCATCATCCCTCTGTACTTCTTTTGATCAACAGACTTCCCACTTGGGTCCTTGTCCAACTGAACACTGGAGGACATTAGAGTATTAATTGGCTTGGCTTTATCCATCTCATACTTCTTCAAGATGTCCTTTATATATTTAGATTGATTTAGATAGATTCCAACATCTGATTATCTTATGCTAAATCCCAAAAAGTAGGACAACACTCCCATCATACTTATCTCAAACTCTCTACTCATTATTTTAGAAAATTCATCACATAGTCTCTTATCAAAAGATCCAAAAAGTATATTAGCGACATAGATCTAAACAATGATTAAATCATCTCTTACTTTCCTTAGAAAAAGGGTGGTGTCTATGCTCCCTTTAATAAACTCCCTTTCTAATTAGAATGTGTTAAACCTCTCATACCAAGCTTTGCATGCCTTCTTTAATCCACATAAGGCCTTTTTTAATTTAAAAACATGATTTGGAAATTAAAAACTCTCAAAACCTAGGGGTTGTTCTACAAACACATCCTCTTTTATTTCCCCATTTAAAAATGCACTCTTAACATCCATTTGGACAAGCTTAAATCCCTAATAACAAACAAAGGCTAATAGCACTCTAATGGCTTCCAATCTAGCTACAGGGAGAAAAGTCTCCTCAATATCTATCCCTTCTATTTGGTTATACCCCTTAGCCACTAATCTTGCCTTATTCCTAACAACCACTCTAGAATCATTCACCATATTCTTAAAGACCCACTTGGTTCCAACTTCACTTTATCCCTTAGGTATTTCTACAAGCTCCTAAATATCATTCCTAATAAATTAGTTCAACTCCTCCTCCATGGCTAAGATCAAAAACTCATCAGAAAGGGCTTGGTTTATGTTGGTGGGTTCAGTCATTG
Organism: Dendrobium catenatum; assembly: GCF_001605985.2. Taxonomy (NCBI): domain Eukaryota; kingdom Viridiplantae; phylum Streptophyta; class Magnoliopsida; order Asparagales; family Orchidaceae; genus Dendrobium; species Dendrobium catenatum. The sequence continues at coordinate 85,806 of NW_021319578.1, forward strand.
AGATAAAGGCAGAGTGATTCACTTCCTTCCTAAGTCCATATCTAGTCCTAACTTCATCAGAATGGTCTCCTAAGATCAAATCTTTAGAGTGACTCGAAGCGTATCTCCAATCTTTAGACAAAGTGTGTGAAGGTTCAACCCTTTCCTCCAGATTTACATTTTCTACTCCTAGGGGTAATCTCTCCTACTCCTTCAGTGTTCTGGTGCTCTACCCTCTTCTCTAAATTTTCTACTCCAGTGATAATCTCTCCAACATCATCATCATCCTCAACTCTAGGCTTTCTAGGATCAGACTCATCAAACACTACATGAGTAGTTTCTTCCACCACCAAAGTCCTCTTATTAAACAACCTAAAAGACTTCCCAACACTAGAATATTCTAAGAACACTCCATCGGATTTTGAGTCAAATTTTCCTAAGTGAGACTTCCCATTATTATGAATGAAAACCTTACAACCAGAGACATGAAGGTGGGAAAGATTGGGTGTCCTACCCTTAAGGATCTAATAGGGTGTCTTATCTAATTTGGCTCTAACATTCACCCTATTAAACACATAACAAGTTGTGTAACCGCTTCAGCCAAAAAATATTTTGGAAGTGAATACTCAGCAAGTATGGCTTTAGTGGCTTCCAATAATGTCTGGTTCTTTCTTTCAGCTATCCCATTCTACTGAGGGGTCCTAGGAGATAAGAAGTTGTGGCTAATCCCCTTGTCCACACAAAATTCTCTAAATATCTCATTTTCAAACTCTCCCCCATGGTCACTATGGATGGTCAAGATCTCATAATCTAGCTTTTTCTGAATCCAAGTGAAGAAGGCTCGAAACTCATCAAAAGACTCATTTTTGTGTGACAGACATTTAATCCAAGTAAACCTCGAGTAATCATCGAAAATCACAAAACCATAGACTTTCCCTCCCAAGCTGGCAGTGCTAATGGGTCTAAAAAAATCCATGTGAAGGACTTTTAAAGGTCTAGAGGTGCTAATTTCCTTAATAGGGTGAAAAGTGGAGTGGAGTTGCTTTTCTAATTGGCATGCATCACAAAGGTGGTCTTTTGAAAACTTAAGCTTGGGGACACCTCTAACTAGGTCTTTTTAGGTCACTTTCCTAAGGGTTTTCATACTGGCATGACATAATCTCCTATGCCATAACCATGAATCATTAATAACAATTTTTAAGCAAAATGAAGAACACATCCAATATTATTGAAATCAAGCATGTAAACGTTATTGATCCGCTTTCCCTGCAAAACAGTGTTATTATTAAAGTTGATAATGCATGAATTTGTCAAAAAATTTATGATGAAGTCCTTATTACAAAGCTGACTGATGCTGAGCAAGTTATGTTTTCAGTCCATCTACAAGCAAAACATTTTCAATCAAAAGATTATTGGAATTACCAATTATACCTGAGCCTACCACCTTCCTGGTGGTGTTGTCTCCAAGAGTCACCTTGCCTCATGTCTTGTCTTCCGCAATATGAATTTATTGGTATCGCTAGTCATATATCGAGAGCATCCGCTATATAGGTACCACATGCTCTCATGAGGCCTTCTGTGAGAGCTTGCCTACAAAAATATCAAATGTCATATTTAGGAACCCAAACAGATTTGGGTCCCTTATGGAAAATGGAATGCAATGCATGTGTGTTATGCTATGAATCATGCAATTTGGGTTTCTAAATTGAATGTGGACTATGGTGAATGGTGCAAGTGTGTGCTATGTGTCCTAGCATGTCACATAAAAAACATCAACTCCAGGAATAGGATGCACTAATCTACTCCTATGGTGATGCTTCCTTTTAAAGTTTTGAAAATCATGTACTGGTTTATTTTCAAAAACTTTGAGATTTGTTCAATCTTTTTCTAACTCAGCATTATATATTTTTAAAGAATCATGTGCATTGGTTAATTCAATGTGCTTTTTGTTTAATGCATTAAATTCATCAAGTAAAGTCATGTGATTACTATCAATTTGGGAGTGATCTTTTAAAAGATTTTCATCCTCCTTTCATAAATTTAAGAATTCCACTTTCAGACTGGCATGAGAGTTTTTGAGTTTTTTATATGATGAATACACGTGCTCATAAATTTCCAATAATTGATCATAAGTTGGTTCACATACCTCTTCTTGGTCACTTTGACCAAGATTATTGTCTTCCATTAAGCACAAGTTTGTTATCTCCTCTTCAGGTTCAGTCTCTAAGGAGTCTAATACAGAATTCGCCCAGAATGTTCTTTTTCTAATGCATGTAATGAAGTAATAATCTAAGTAAACCTTGTATAAATTTCAAAAATCATTTCATTAGGTTTCATAAAAAAATTCATAATCATGCAATAAAACATTCAAACGAGATTGATTAACTTCTTTGGTTCCTTTATAAGTGATACAATATTTATCTCAAATCTCTTTACCAGTTGTGCAAGTTGAAACACGCATATAATCTTCAGATTTTAAAGCACAGAAAAGGAAGTTCAGTCATTTTGCATTAAGTTGAGCAAGATCCCTATCATCTAGAGTCTATTCAGTAAAAGGAAATGGAACAGTAACGCCATTCAATTTTCTAGTTGGAGGTGTATAACCATCCTTAACAAGCATCCACATACGATAATCAATTGATTGAAAAATATAGACATGCAAGTTTTTCAAAAATCTAAAGGAATATTATCAAATAAAGGTGGTCGGGTAATAGAATACCCTTCAGCAGTATTACGATTTCCATTGCGAGCCATGGATCAAAATTCAAAAAAATTTCAAACTTAAATTTTTTGAATCCTGCTCTGATACCACTTAAAAGTTCATTAGGGATGTTAAGCCCATAAGAACTAGCCCGAGGCTAACCAAGAAGGGGGGGGGGGGGGGAATTGGGTTTTTAAAAAAATTCTCGGGGTTAATTGGTATTTTAAAAATTTTCTTAAGCAAAGCACAAAGCTAAACCCAAAACAATTCACTACAAATAAATTGACGTGCATAAATTAAATGTGAAAATAAAATAAAGAAAGATCGCACCGAATTTATAATGGTTTGGTCAACTCTTAACCTATGCTCACTCCTCGGAGGCACCCTCCGAGTATTGTACTAACTAAGTGTCTTCCCATTAGCTCCCACAGCTAGGTCGAGAAGCCTTTATAACAGACTCTTTTTCACCAACCCCGGTGCGGTAGAGAACCGACTACTTTTGCTTCCTCCTAAAGCGGGAAAAAAATTCAGACCTTTTGCTGAAGTAGACCTCCCAAGAATCTCCCAAGGACGAAGGAAAAAGAACAGAGAAGACGATTTGAAACCTTGCTTGAAGCAACCTTTGTGAACCCTCTCACAAACTCCCCCTCATAAGTTCCTCTCTCTCTCTCTCTCTCTCTCTCTCTCTCTCTCTCTCTCTCTCTCTCTCCCTCTCCTTAAGCTCTCTCAGGTCATGATAGCAGCACTCAAGGTCTTTTGCATGAGAAAATTTGGGTCATTTTAAATAGAATTTTAAGAACCAATATTATCATCGAGGATGATATTTCTATCTTCCTGTACGATCAGTATAAATTAAGCTCAATCAGCCTAGACGACATGGGACGATCAGAAGAAATTTTGTTCACATCATTCAAGATGATAATATATCGTCCTATATGATTAGTTCAATCACAAATTATAGTCCATATAATCGCTTGGAAAGGGGGTCTAGATGCTCCAATATTAGCTTGATCGTCCGAGACGATTATGAGATTGTCTCGGACGATTAGTTCAAAATCGAGGAAAATCGTCCAGAACATCGCTCGAAAAAGAGCTGGCCGATGTTTAATCGTTCAGGAAAAACCAAGGATTTTTGAACTGATTGTCCCGGACAATCTTGAGATCATCTAGGATGATGTGATCGTATCAATCAAGCCTTAATTTCTTTTCTTAATTACCAGATTAATTTAGGCATAATTGTGGTAAATCATCCAGGCCGATGTAATGGATCGGCTTGGCCGATGTCTAAAAATAAATCTTACCTAAATAGATCTGGTGGCTGATTCTTTCTAATTTGAGCCTATCATCCTAGCCGATACAAGGATCATCCAGGACAATGTGCTTAATGAAGGCTGCCTTAACCAGGATGCCCTAATTATGGTTTCTATTTTTAGTCGGATCGTCCTAGCCGATATGGACATCGTCCAGGCCGATGTAATCAAAATAGAAAATAATAAAAAAATCCAACAAGTGTGTGTGTGTACAAGGTTACTTAGCATCAAGAACCACTTTTACAAAGGACTCAATAAAAGAAAAATTACAAACTAACTCAAACTAAATCTACCCAATCTTGAACTAGCTTGAGTTACACTCAATCTTGTGGACCTAAAAAGTTAGTAGGAAAAGCAGTCGCAGACAATTATGATTGTTTACTATCATCAAAAGTTTAATCCATAAACTTAGATTTGCAAAAAATGTGCTAGATGATCATACTCTTTTTCACCCTCCTAGTGTTGGCGGAGAATCTTAAATCCTTTTTTACCCTTCTAATGAAAGTAGAGAACCTGGAATCCTTTTCTCCCTTATGAAGATGGTAGAGAACCAAGATTCCTTTTTCTTCCTCCTAGAGATGACAGAGAACTAATACCTAGTGCGGTATAATATCTTCTTGGAGCCATGAAAGCATCAATCAGAAGCATGAAGAAGATAAAAAAGAACCTTTCTTAGAGTAACCTTGTGAATCCCTAACAACTCTCCCTTATAAAATACTCTTCCTCTCTTCTCTCCCAAAGCACTCCTTAACACCCTCTATATGCTCCTTCTCAAGACCATTAGCCAAAAAGTCTCTCAAAATTAGGCCAAGTGAGAGTTTAAATAAAGAGCCTCTATAGAACCCTTAAATATAAATCTAATGGCTCTGATCGTCCAGTACGATCTAAGATCATCCTGTATAATTAGTTCAAAGTAAAATATGTTTGTAATGTATAAAGAGACAAACCCTATACGATCAGTTCAAGAGTTTATACTAATCAATCTAGTATGATAGGTGATGATAAATTATCATCCGTAGCAGTGTTTGGTTTATATAGTATGAAATTGGGGGTCATCCTATACAAATAGTTGAAAAACTATGGCATTTCATCTTGGACAATAGGCGATGATAAATTATCATCCCATGCATTGCTCGGGTCGTACAATATGAGCATTACCAATCACCCTATATGATTTAATTGAACAAATTAACCATAATTACTCCCCTAATCATAAGATCAATTAAGTCATGATTATCATATATCGTATAGTACGATGTATATCATATGGTATGATTAGACACAATTTTTGAAATTTAAAATATTACTTAAATTATGATTGGTGGCTATTTTGCTAATTATAAGTGATCATCCAATATGATATGGATCATATAATACGATGATTTTAATCAATCTTAATTATCATAGATGGCCTAATTAGGTTTTTTTGGTTAATTAATCATCTAGTGTGATATATATTATATTATATTATATTACTTGATTAAAAAACACAACTTCTTTTTAACTCACTAACTCATCTTCTTGAGTGTGTATGTGCAAGGTTACTTAGCTTTAGGATCTACCAAAATGCATGTTTAACTCAAGAAATGTAAAAAGTACAAAAGTACTAAAAATATAAACTTTAATCCTAATTCACCCAATCTTGAGCTTATCAAGGTTGTAAGTGAACCATTGACTTGAAATATTAGTGATCAAGGAAAAAACATATATGCAATGAATTCAATTATCAAGAGATAGCATAGTGAGAAATCTAATAATATTTATTATCATCAAAAATCTAAGACTTGGGTCCAAATTTATAATAGCTACCATAGGATTAGAGGTACATGCTACACTCTATGGAGTAGGCTTGCAAACATTATTGCTAAATTCATTAAGACATTAAGGGGAGCCTAACACTACTGAAACTTGAGGTTCATGGAGTTTTGGAAGATCGATAGGAGGATTGGGCATGGGACCTATGGCAGTAATTATCTGCATCATTACCTCCATCTAAGCCATCACTCCATTTTTTTTATTTAACTAAGAGATTTTCTAATTTTAACCATCATTTGGCATCTCATATGTCTTTGCATATCTGTATGCATGACATTTTTTATCATGGAGGGGATCCTCAGCTTCTTCTACTTCTTCTAAGAGGTGGCTACTTTCACTACAGAAAAACCTGCTATTACCGGCGGATTATATCCGCCGGTAACACCCAAAATCCGATGGAAGTCCTAGGTTTCTAGAGCATTTACGGCGGATTTTTGTGCACCGGTTTGGGTTGCGTAGGAAAAAACTTTCCGACATTTTATGAGACACCAAAAAATGTTCCGGCGCTTTTCGGCACATTACCGGTGTAAAAAATGCTAGCCAAGCCGAAAATTTCAATCGGACATTCCGGAGACAACTCCGCCGGAAGTTTACGTCGTATTGATCCGCCAGAAAGTTTCGGCAAACAAAACGCCATAAATATGCTCCGTAAATATGCTACGGCTAGTTTACGCCATCTATTTGATTCTGGAACCCACCGGCAGATAGGACGTCGTAAACTGCGCCGGTAAGTTCTGGCGTCTAAATAAATGACGGCATGATCGTAATGATTCGTTGTATCGTCGTTTCTGTCGAATTTTTGACGCAAAATCTGCAGAAAATCTGTAGCATTGACAAAAAAAATTTCCTTCACAGCCAACAATTGCATTTCCACACCTGCAAACATATACAAAACTACTTCCATAAGACAGCTATACACATAACAGATATAAACAGCTTCAATATATACTCAAAAATATAAATATCCATGTAAAGACATTGTTCAATAGCATCAAATAACTCAAAACATCACATATTGTTCAATAACACATGTTCATAAATAAACAAGTTCATATAAACAAAACTAAACTACTCTGACTCCGTTGACTCCTCCTCAGCTGGAGCTACCTTATTTCCACTCATCTGCTCCCTCATCTTGCGCATTTCATCCAACAACTGATTGAGCTGCTCCTGCATTTGCATTTGAACCTGTGCTTGCAGCTGAGCTTGCCAATTAGCTTGTGATTTCCTTACTTATTCTAGCTCAGCTTGAAGGGCA